>NW_026622875.1:36025000-36207500 GCF_023065955.2 Ursus arctos | reverse complement strand
GAAATTTTTTTATTTTTCATTTCTCTATCCTACCAAGACCTTCTCCTCCGCCTTCCTCCACTTTTTAGGTAAATCTAATAAAAATTGAATTTACAATAAAGAAAAGTTAGGTCCCACTTCCAAAATCATTGAAATAGATTTTTCTTGGCTCTTCTGGGAATTACATCAATGAATCAACCTAGTTTAAGTTCCATGTAAGTGCAGTTAGCAATTAGACTACAGTCAAAGGTGACAACTTAAAACAGAGATATCCTGCTGACTTCTGCAGCGAATATAGACACATGATCTGATCTGATCATGGAATAATTTAGTGCAACATATTCTTTTCAAACGGCTCACAATCAGCGTTCTGTATAGATAATAAAAAAAGACGTAGGGGTTTGCCATCACACTTTATCCTGCACAAATGATTTTTCTCTCAATTAAAGATTCATGGCATACTTTAAGTCGTATCTCCTAGAGTTTATACATAATGTAGAAAACTCTTTACCAGTAACCATTTGCCAGCGGCAATCTCTTCTATACTATTTAGCACAGGCAATTCCTCCCTTGTGGTATGTTTCAGCATATCCTATTAATTTACTAGTAGGTAATATTCTCATTTTAGCCATCTTCTGTGATAACATTAATTAGAATCGAGGAACAAGCCCTTGTAGCCTACGCAATTTGACTCAGGTTTTTGCTGCTTTATTAGTATTTTTGACCTTGCCTTCACAATAGACGTGCTCAATAGAAGGAAAGCAGCCTTATCTTCTCAGACCCACTGCCCTCATGGTATCTGTTCTGAGCACAGCTGTGTGTACCAAGGAGATCAACAGACTATCCCATTTTGCCTCCCTTCTAACTGGCTTTTGGGTATTCTTTAAAGTATATTGTTCTTCATTCCCAACTGACTGAATTATGCTGTTCACAAAACCTCTTTGAATTTACCTTGTGCCAGAAACCATGTGCTTGCCAAGTGCTGTAGGTCATTTGTATCTTTCTAAAGGAAAAAAAAAAAAAAAGAAAGAAAGAAAAGAAAGAAATTCTTCCCCTGCTTATGTGCTTAGGAAATGATTTGTCTCAAAGTACTGGCAAAGTCCCCAGGACAAAGAGAAACTATAAAGGCAAATAAAAGCCATCCATAGAGCTAGGCTTACCTATATGTTGAGTATAGAATCATGGAAAGAAGTTGAATGGTGTCTTAATATCCATCTAGTCCAAATGCTCATAAAGTTAACAATCATTTCTCTAAAAATCAAGCTCTGTAGTCATAAAACTCCTGCTTGAACAAGTCCCAAAAGAACATCTTGCCACTTAATGCTTGATCAGGAATTTGAACAGTTCCTTTTCTCCTTTTCCCACTCAGATGGAGTCCTTGAGGCTAAATATACACAAACTCCATCCAGCCCTAATCGAGAGAGCCAGCGTCTTAAGAGCACCATCCCTATTAGTAGGAAGCCTGAGATTAGTTGCACTGCTATGACTTTAGTATATGCTGGTCCTTTGCATGCGCCCTAGCAGCTGAGTCCTATCAGAAGTTCTGGTTTCCCCCAGTCTCTGACATACTTTTCCAGAATCATGACTCGTTTCATCCCTAATTACTCACAAAGAGCTCCAATGTCATACAAGGGCTGAGGCCTTTCCTTAAGTCCAGGCTCACTGACATGGAATGCTAAAATTTCAGCTTTTGATAGATACTTGACTCTAAAAAGCTAAATGTTTGTCTTTATGCCAGAAGATTAACATAACCCAGCTTATTTAGCTACCCCTGTCTTTGATTTTTTTCTACTCTAATATGGAAGCAAACAATTTATTGTGTTCCTCTTAAAAGAGAATGCCTCCCAGGGACAGAATTCTGTTTTCTTCTAAGAACTGAAAACTAAATTATATCTTTGTCCTAAATGCTGTCTTAATCTGCCACCTAAAATCCAATAATTGTGTCCTATATACTCATTTAAATTATTGGTTAAATTTAGGGACTGACTAACCAAAGGCAAAGGCTATCTTTTGCCATAAAAATTCTTTCAAGTTTTAAAAATCAAATAATTATCACTTCAAAATCATCATAATTCAAGAAAATGTAGATTACAAATCTATGTATCTCACAATTTCCCCATTTTGTTTCAAGGATACAATGAGATATTTTACTAAATATTTGGGGCAGTTTGAAGACTCATCCCTATTTTATAAGTAAAGGACGGAAGCTTAATGAAATTAAGAGTTAATACTTGTTCATCTCCTTCCAGAGGTCCTGTGTTCTTAAAAATTTCTTAATCAATAGTGATTCAATTCTTTATTCATTCAACATAAAACTAGTGTTCAGTTACTATGTTGAAAGGTCTGTTCAATTTCACTTGGTACCCTAGGACATAATTTCTTTGAAAACAGCAACATGCTATATTCAGTGAAGTTGCCATAGGACTGTGTGACTATAAGATCAAGGGCTTGTTCTGCTCTATTCACTCCTTCACCCCCAGCTCCTAACAGCATATAGTAGGCATCAAATAAATCTTTGCTGAAAGTAAAGTCATTATATCTTCACAAGTATTAGGCTTCAAGTCTGTCTTAACTATCCCTGCTTTGTCCTTTTGAACTTAAAGCTAACGCTCTTTGTCGGGAGAGATACGCTAAATAAGAATCAAGTAGCCAGATAGTGTCCATTTCATCTCCCCCCCCCACCCGCCCCCACCAACTTCCTGCTTCAAGCTAAAGACAAGGCCCTTCTTGATATTAAATAATTAAGAGGGCCTATTGACTGGTCTGTGCAATTTCATGAAATTGGAGCTTTTGTTTTAGTCATATTATTTTTGTTTTACATAATAACAATTTGTGCTTTTTCTTTATTTATCAAGTTTACCAATAATGTTCCTGTTATAATTTGACTGGTATTATACCCATCTTATAATGATGAAAACTGGATTCTGAGAGGTGATGCTATGTTCTCAAAAGTATCGTGATGACATGCTTCTGAATTAGGACCCAAGTCCATGACTTGTCTCTTGAAGAACTGTGACCTTCCACTGCCCTTCAACTGCCTTCACAACTCTTGCAGCCACCTCTTGTTAAATATTCCCTCCTTCCACCCCCTGTAACTGTCCTTAAAAAAAGTAAAGTTTAATTGAAACTTTGTCTATGAAAACAAACTGATCTCTATGGAGAACTTCTCATTTGCTTTGTCATTTAGATCATTTATATATTCATCAGTTTATTTTTGCATGCTCTGCCTACCGTATTGATCATTTCCGTTAGAGTCTTAGCCCAGGAGTGCGCTAAATTTCTTCAGACAGGGCTTATGAAATTTGCCCATATGTAGCAGTTCTCCTTGACAGTCTCAAATTCCAAGAGTCAGAAAATTTCTCCCAAGATTTTTATCCTATCTCATTCTCTAATACACTTTTCCTGCAGGGCCTGTCCTTACAATGATTGTAGAAGTCTCTACTCCCCTGTATTAAACTTTTATATTTATACTACTTTGAAAGACTTCTGATTTCCTGATGGAACTCTGACTAAACAATAACCTAGAGGAAAATTAGCACATGAGGTCTGGGAAGCATGTGCAAGAATGTTTACAGCAATAATACAATAGCGAGGGGCACCTGGGTGGCTCAGTTGGTTAAGTGTCTGCCTTCAGCTCAGGTCATGATCCCAGGGTCCTAGGATCCAGCCCCACGTGGGGCTCTCAGCTCAGCAGGGAGCCTGCTTCTCCCTCTCCCTCTGCCTGCCACTCCCCATGCTTGTGCTCTCACTATCTCTGTCAAATAAATATATAAAATCTTAAAAAAAAAATACAATAGCAAAACACCCAGCAATAGGAGGGTAAAAAGAGGGGGAGGGCGTGGCTCACAGGAATGCTCTTCTCTTTATCACCAGAGGGAATGAAGTGAACTGAACAAAAATTAAGACCTCCCAATGTATAATACTATGTTATAATTTGTTTTATCCCTATTAAATAGAAATTTTAAATACTTCAGGGGCGCCTGGGTGGGCTCAGTCGTTAAGTGTCTGCCTTCGGCTCAGGGCGTGATCCCGGCGTTCTGGGATCGAGCCCCACATCAGGCTCCTCCACTGGGAGCCTGCTTCTTCCACTCCCACTCCCCCTGCTTGTGTTCCCTCTCTCGCTGGCTGTCTCTCTGTCAAATGAGTAAATAAAATCTTTAAAAAAAAAAAAAAAGAAATTTTAAATACTTCAGATATTTTAATCCTCACAAAAAAGTTTATGATGTAGTAGTATTTTTACTAATGTTGTTACTGTGATTAGTAGTAGTAGTGACATTTTCCCTTTGTAGATTCAGAGAGCTTAAGAGACTTGCCCAAGATCACAAAACCTGGAAGCAGTAAGGTAAGATTCAAAATCTAAATTTTCAGTCTCCAAATGTAGGCTCTTTTAGTTAAGATTTTAAGGCCATTAAGAAGTTTCCTTTCACACTTCCTCTGTCCTCTAAAAGTTAAAAGTACGTGGCCTTCCGCATACAAAGATTTGAGAAGTTTCAGGAAAAAGATCTCTGCTGCCAAATTCCTGCCCCATGCAGGCTCCCCAAAACCTAAATGATGCTCTCTCTATTCCTTTGGTGAGGAACGTACAGGTTCACATGCCCTCTAAAAATGAACGTTAAAGGTATTCCACACACTAAGCTCTTAGCTGAATTATTTCACATTCCTACTGAGGGAATATCCCCAAGTGTGAGTATTCGGGAAGGCAACATATTAAGTATGGGAGCCCTCTGGGCTGCCTGTGGCATTTATCACACCTCAAGGTGAAATACCCCTCATGAAGCTAAGCTAGAAAAGTTTTCACAAACATTTGTAGAAACATTCCATGAATGCAAATAATAGTATCTACCATGGGCTAATTGTTCAATATGCAATTTTATAATTGGATTTTATTCCTCATTTTCATCAGTGAGAAAACGGGAGGTTGAAGGAGATTAAGTAGCAAGTCTTAAGATCACACAGTAAGCTGTACCTAGTAGAGACAATCTTCAAATCCAGGTCTGTCTGGTTCTAAGGCATATGGTCTTTCCATAACAAAAGGTGATCCCCCAGACTTGAATCTCCCTGTACCTTCCTGTGAATTCTTGTTGACTGAGTCCTGTCCAGGATACAGAGCCCTCACCTCCTCAGGCTGGGAGCTACAGAACTCACCCAACTGAGAATAGAAAGGGCAACGTTCTCGGATCTTTCTGGTCTGATCAGGAATGAGCAGGTGCTTAAAGGGTGTAGCTCACAGGAACTACAGGGTGGGTCCTTGTTGCCAATTAGAAGAAGGTGAAGTATTAAATAGAAAATAAAACCTGTCAGTTTAGAACTGTCAACAATTTTTTCATGATTAAAAAGCAATATTATTTAAAAAAAAAAAAGCAATTTTCTGTGATTCCTCACAACTATCTTGCAAGTTAGGTAGTTAGGTATTACTGTCATTGTTGTTAATATTTTCTTTATATGAAATTGAGAGAGTTCAAATGACTCATCCAAGATCACACAGAGACTATAAGCAATAATCTAGACCCAAGTTTCATAATTTCTAACACCAAATCTGATCTCTTTCCATAGTATTATACAATTTATACCTAACTAATCATCACTTAAATACACAACTCTATTTGTATACCAGTAGAACTATTAAAACCCAATTTGAATAAACGGGAACAGAAAATAGGTGGTGTGAGCTCTGGTACCTGGAAGTAAAGAATCAAAGAATCAGAGAGTTTGATTACAAAATTGCCACACACACTTGACCTATGATTCAATACAACCTACTTTGGCTCAGACTTTCTGATGAGCATTGTAAGGAAATATATTTGCATTTCTTTTGTTGGCTGCTCTTCCCAGGAAATGACCCCAGCATGGGGAATTGGCCTTTATTATAACTGAATAGAGATGATGAAGTCTCATACAATAACATCAGTTATCAGCATTAAGAGGGAAAGTAGAAAGATGTGGTCAGGAGATAATCCCAGGGATCAGGACCCAAGGAATCCAGAAACAAATCAGGAAATAAAACGTACAGTGGGATAACACTCGAGAGGCAGATCGCATTTGATGCAAGAGAAGAATTCTTATGGTTTAATAACCACAGGGCTATTGGGCTGTCCTGTTTAAGGACATAAAGAGGAGCAAAAAAGTAAGGTCTGATTGAGGAAATAAATATTAGAGATTATTTCTATGGAAGAAAACCCTAAAAAACTGAGTATTTAACTATCTCATAAGTTGGGAAGTGGTGATACTGAAAAAACCATTTACTTGATGCTACTCAACCCCATACCTGCCTGGTCTGCCGCAGTGACAAAACACCTCGAAAGCTCCATGAAGAAAATTTTCTAGTCCTAATGAACAGGTACCTAGGACTTTCACATTCTCAATAAAATAGGACTAACAGTGAAAAAGCATCCCTGTTTTTCCATTTTCACATTGAGAAGTACATCACAATATTTTTTCCCCAGATCTTCTAAGATGCATTTTCTTTTTTCGTACAAGGGGAAGTGTGAATGGACAGGTAATGAATCTCAGAGGAAAAAATCATGGGATTAACATTCTCATACAAGTGACTAAGAATATCAAAAGAGATTTTTATTTATTTAAACAGAGAATATATCTAATATTCATCTTGCTTTTGGATATATGGCCCTAATGTACTGTATAAAATATAAACTACCACAAATGACTTCTATGTAGTCTTGCACAATTAAAACATTATCCAGTTATCAATATGATCCAACAGAATACCCATTCTTTAATCCACCCCAGGTCATTTTCTAGAAAAGAAAAGTGGCCAAGTTTTAGAAAAACTCGGTCCCTACATAATGAATAATTATTCACACCATATATTTATCAGAAGTTGGACCCCAATGCAATATACCTACACACCGGCTGCCAGGAGTGACTGACGTATTTGGTGATTATAATTTTGAAGGGAATATATTACCAGTTTGACATCCGGAAATCAGAAATCTAAGTACTTATGCAAGTCTCCAGTGAAGATGTGTCTCAATCTGCATTGTGTCATGCCTTCTTTATGCCATTTTTAAAGTCACTTTCCATTTTTAAAAGCAAGCCTACTAAAATCGGCTGTCACTGCAGTTTGGTTCCTATGGGTTCACGAATGGTATTTATCCAAGTGGCTTATGGTGAAGTAGATCTCATTGTTTAAGAATAAGATAATAAACTAGATTTACTCATGAGAACAAAAAAATAAAATATTTGATGTTACTACTCTTATGTCTGTTAATTAAAGAAACTCTGATGTAACTTCTTATAAATACGTAAGTCTACATGTGGCCCTATTTTCATGCCAGAAATGCTGGTTTGGTGTGGCTGAGGAAGATTATTTAGTAAGAAAATACCAACAGATTAGAAGATGTTTTAAATGAATGAATAGGTGCTACAGAGAAAAATATATAATTGTAGAACTCTCATTCTCTAAGGCCATATATCTAAGAGGACATGATATTATTTCTGCTTCATGTAAGCATCTCATTGTGGTTTTAAAAATGGCAATGTTAATGGTAGAAGGAATTAGGTATTAGCAATTAGCCTTTGTGCTAATGAACATTTTAATGAAGCTCCTGATTTTTAAAAGGATTATGTTTGAGCTTGCTTGGTCTTTGCATTTTGAGATGCCCAACGACCACTCTCTACTAGGAAAGACAAAAACAGAGCTGTCAAGATACAAATGTCTGTGATAAAGACCTGGCCCAGAAATACTTTGGAGATACTCTATTAGGAGTCCTATCTCAGTAAAATCCCAAAGAGGTTCCCCTATATATTAGGGATACTTTTACTTATCAAATTCTAACAAGAGAATATCTTAAAGACAGCAAAGTTTTAGTTGAAGAACACTTTCAATTTTAGTTTGTTAGAAAGTAATGTAAAATCCTTGTTTGTCAATGAATTGAAGAGGGCAATAGTAGAAAACTTGTGGAACAGGTCAGTTCTTAATTTTTAAGAGGAAATTGATAAAGACATTTCATTCACTAGAAGGCTAAATGGGAACACTCCTATGTGTGATAGGGTAGGGGGTTGGGGGGGAACACTTGAACAAGCCACATGGGGTTGAACCCCTAAAGAGCTTGCTCAAATAAACAAAGAAAACCATTCAATTGCTACCTGCATCATGGAGCACTGCAGTACCTAGAGGTGCTTCCGTATTTGTCTATGTACATAGGTGGGCTGGAGGATACAAATCTGGAGTAGTAGCAGGAGAGAGCAGAATTTGCAACGTGGTACAGGAAAGACACCTAGAGCTTTCTAGGAGGATCCGAGAGAGGAAGAAATGGAAGACTGGAAGAGAAGCGTAAAGAGTTCCCCCCCCCCCGCCCCTTTGAGGACACAAACCAAAAGCTCTGGAATAAAAATATTTGCTGGGGTGCATGATAAAAACCTGCCCCTCCGTCGTCTAGTCTACAAGTTCTTCAGTAAATAGTGTATTCACTTCTAACACTATACTGTTATGCAAATGGGGGCCTTAAGGAGCAAGAACAGGACCAGCACAAGCAGGACACTAGTGAGGGGAGGAGTGACATCTGGTCAAATAAGCAGGACCAAAAGGGGGCTGCAGGAAAGCAAGATGCCACTGCAAGAAAATTCTTCAGTGATTGTTTCTCACTTCTTCTGCTCTGTTTTTCATTAAACCATTTTCCTAATCATTTGCAGCCACCAAATTGTGTTTACATGCTTCATAGCTCAAACTTTAAACACATTGGGTTTTTTCTTTCTAAAGAAAACTCCCAATCCATTCTTTACTCTGGAATATGGTTTCCTAAAATATATTCACAGAAAATGAGTCCTGTGGAATGTGAATGGTTTTTAGATGAATAAAATGTTCTGTAATCAAATAAATTTCGGAAGTACTAGTTTAAGTGGTTTCTTCACTGCAGGACTTTCTAGAACTTCCTCTTGTGTTCATGTGTATTCTGGAAGAGGTTATAGTGTATGCAGCACTCTCCTAATTTATTTGACCCCAGAGTCCTTTTCTGTCTTACTATCTCTTGGAACTGATATTGAGAGTAATCCTTTCTGAGAAACAGTGCTAAAAGAAAAAAAAAAAAAAAAAGTGCTACTTTCCATATCTTAAAATGCTTGAACAAAAATGCATCAAATGCTTACATCTTTCACCAGCAGCAGCTAACACTTCTCTGTCCTTTTTATTGATGAGGACTCTGTAACACAGATATGTCAAGTAGCTTGACCAAGATAATAAGAGTTTTCTTCTGCTTAGAAGGAACAGTAAGTTTTGAAGCCTGTTTGTGAGGTTTGGATTGTTTGTCCTCAATACACAAGCCTATAGCAGAACCCAAGTGTAACAGAGCATACTGATTCTAGACACATTCAGGAGACTTCACTTCCAAAACTTGGTTCTATCTGGAATTTAAGGCTACCACCATCCCGTCTATTTTCACACTTCTTTGGCCTGCAGGCTCTCAAATACCTGCAATTTCCTCAAGTCAGAAGGCAGAGCTATAGCAAAGGCTCACCCCCAGTGGGTGCAAAATTTGAAATTGACAAGGTCAAGTGGTCTGGTGGGAATGATCTTCTCAATGCAACCCAGTTACCATCCAGAAAAACAGGAACATCTTTGGGTTCACTACTAGTGTTTTCATGAATAGCAAAAATGATTTATAATACACCCTGCCACCTACCCACCCACCCACCCCCACCCCCACCCCCACCACCCCTGAGCAACAGGAAAGTGTGGGAGAGGCTGCTAAAACATGGCTTCTCTGTGAGCTTCTGTGGTTGGTTCTGTTCATTGCACTGTTATCCACAAACACCCCCCTGGCTGTTCTTCCTCAGTCTGTTGACATGGAAGCCATTGCAAAGTATTAAAGATGCAGCTGATGAATTAATCTATCACTATGGGGGAAGAAGGCCTAGTCTTTAATAGAAGTTAAGAGACTGACCGCCTGGGTTTGAATTTTGTCTGTGTCATTTTCTAATTTTGTGTCCTGAACAAATGACCAAACTTCTCCATACACTGGTGTCCTCATCTGTAAAATGAAGACACTTTGAGGGTTATTGTACGTAATAAAGGAGATGACGCATGTTTTCTAGGATGTGTTCCACCATAAATTGACCCTGAGAAAAATATGTAAGTGTAATAGTTTATCTGGGAAGTGATTTCAGGAAACATAGCAGGGGAGTGGGAGAGTAAACCAGGGAAGAGAAGGACACAAATCAAGGGCATGGTATCAAGCAAGCTACTGATGTGATCAACAAGAACTTCATTCCATTGGGAGACAGTAGAGAACACAGCTAAGAGTTGTTCTCACCAGGGCCAAGGATGATGGAGTATTATCTGCCTATTTTTTTAATCTGCCATTGGTTGAGGTGTGCTTCCAGGGTCATTATCTACCCAGAATTTCTGTCTTGTTCTATATGTGTGATTTGTGGGTTCCTGCACCCAGAAGGAAATAGTTCAAGTATAGAGAGCCAGAGGTGTTCTCTGAAAGCAGCCTTTGGTGGAAAGTGGTGAATGCTTACTAAGACCCTCTGCTACACATATCAAATATATGGAATAGTGCCTTGTACATAGTAAGTTCTATTAACATCTAGATAAAACTTGAGTTCAAAAATTTATATAAATCCCATTATTTAAAAATTATTCTCCTTGTCACTGGCTCCCTTCATGATCTCAGAAGCTCCTGACCCTTATTTCAAACTAATTCCCAGGGATAATTTAAACTTCTTAAAAATGAATTACTCATGGGTCCCCAAAGATGCTGTCTGGTTTCCCACTGCTATGTTTTATTTACATTTTTTGCCTCATTCAAAAACCTAAGTTCTCTGTCACTGTATTTCCTAGCATTGCTTTTTCTACTAGACCCAAATCAAACATTTCCTTCCTCTCAGCGCCTTGTATGATTTTTCATGGAACATCTTCTCTCTGTCCTGTGAAAGCCCATCGTATTTTACCTATAATTCTCTTATAACATTTTCATTTTTGCCCTCTGTGAGAAGGCATTCTCTTTCCCTAGTAAGAGATGAGTTTTATTTTTTTTTAAAGATTTTATTTACTTAGAGAGATAGCAAGAGAGAGCGGGAGAGAGAGAGAGAAAAGAGAGAGAGAGAGAGAGAATGAGCAGGTGGGAGAGGGAGAAGCCCCACTGAGCAGAGAGCCTGACATGGGCTCGATCCCAGGACCCTAGGATCACGACCTGAGCTGAAGGCAGATGCCTAACCGAATAAGTCACCCAGGCACCCCAAGAGATGAGTTTTAAAGACAAGTTATGTTTGGCATTTTATCATATGTTCCCTCTCAATGCTATTAACTGAATGCTGCTATGTGTCAGAAGTTTTATTAAAAGTTTGGTGGGGAAGAACACTTGATAAACTAAAAAAGGTTTGGGGTAAATGTATATGGTGTTGATTTCTGAGAAGTGTTGCTCAGAAACAAGACAAGGATGTATGCTCTTGCCACATCTATTAAACATTGTACTGGTGGTTCTAGCCAGGGCAGTTAGGCAAGAAAAAGAATACACATGTACTCTACATACAATTAAAGCTAATAAATGAATTCAGCAAAGTTGCAGGATACAAGATCAATATACAAAAATCTATTGCATATCAACACATAAGCAATAAATAATCTGAAAATGACATTATGAAAATGATTTCATTTATAATAACATCAAAAATATTTAGGAATAAATTTAACAAAAGTTAGTACAAGACTAGCATATTAAAGTCTAAAAACTATCATTGAAAAAAATTAAAGATAACCTAAGTAAATTTAAAGATATCCCATGTTCATAGGTTGGAAGATTTACTACTGTTAAAATGGGAATACTCTATAAATTGATATACAGACTTAACATATTCTCCTTCGAAATCACAGTCTGCTTCTTTGCAGATTTTGACCAGCTGACCCTAAGATTCATACGGAAATGTAAGAGTCCTATAATAGACAAAATAATCTTGAAAAGGAAGAACAAAGTTAGAGGACTCATACTTCCTGATTTCAAAAACTACAAGCTATGGAAATAAAGACTGTGTTAATGGCATAAGTGTAAACAAACAGATCAATGGAATAAAATTGAGATTCCAAAAATAAATTTCATAGATTCATGGTCAATTTACTTTCAACAAGGGTGACAGGAGAATTCAATGAGGAAAGAACAGTCTTTTCAGTAAGTGGTACATGTTGCTAAGCCTTAGAAATTAAGTTAAATAAACCATACTTAAGAGGCCATATATTTTATTATCCCATCAATATGAAATCCATATAAATAGAAGATTAGTAATTGCCAGGGGGTAAGGGAGGAGAGGGAAATGAGGAGTGACTGCTAATAGGTACAGGGTTTCTTTCTGGGGTGATGAAGATGTTTTGGAATTAGGTAGTGGGGATGTTTGTCTGACCTCAAGAATATACTAAAACCCACCAAATTATCATTTTTAAAGGCAATTTTTATGTTACATAAATATCTCATTTTCTAAATAAAAAAAAACAGGGTGATGATTGTTTTAAAAAGGAAAACTCTAGCATATAGGGGAAGTTGATACAAAAAGTCAAGGAAACTTCTTTCTCTGTCTCTTCAGTTGCTGAATTCTATCTTTTGCTTAATTGATTTCTTAGACACATTTCTAATTTATGCCAGATGGTATCTTATATGATGGGCATACAGAAGTGTAGAACCATGTACAGTTCCTGCACTTACAAAATTTACAATCCAACTCTAAAGAGAAGTCACTCAGTTCTATGCCAGCGTGGGGGGGAAAGAAAAAAGAAAAGTGATATGATTCACAGCAAGACTTGAGCAGCTAAGCCAGGGTTTCAAGCTTATTCCATGCCATCTTCTCAAACTTCTCAACTGGTTTTCAAATGGCTTTCAACTCTGGGGGATTGTGTCCACTGCTTCCTCTAGCCAACAATAAGGACCAACCTTGTTGAGGTGACCAGCATGCAGACTGTCTACAAGACAGAGCTGCGAAGTTTCTATCACCCCTATTTATTTCCTGACTCTAAAGATACACCATTATATAGCAGTTTCCCATGAGAAGCAATTAAATCTCTTAGCCCAGTTGAAAAACCCAGAAACAAAGCTGCAAATATTCATACTGAGCCCCTTGGTCATTGTCTCTGGTTCCTTGAAGGAAGGGATCTGGCCTTCAAAGACATCTACTTTAAAATTGTATACTCTGGTTACCGCATGTAACTTCTCCATTTATCTATTCCACATACAATTTTGAAATCCCATTCTTAGTATTTTTTCCTTACAGATTTGGCCATGTTATAGAAGGAAAGAAGCAATGTAATTCTCAGCATCAACCACACAAAGTACATAAGGCATGGTCAGCACAAGCCTCGCATATGCATAGAAAATTCATGCAGGTGCAGTGAAAAAGAAAGAACAGTGGGGGCTCCTAAATACTGGACTAAGGGTTGTAATGAAGGCTGTAGGGTCTTTTCTTCCGGTTAATTTTAATTTAGTCTGGGAATTGGCCTAGGTAATTTCTTGCCTAAAGACAGGAAGAGTCATTCCTGAGAGTTCTGTTCTCCCTAGAATTCAAGTATGGCTTTGCATGGAAATTATATCTCTTTGTAACTCTAAGTCACCTGGAAGAGATCAAAACCATCCCAAATGAGCCTTCTTTATAACCTATGCTCCTGCTGAATCATCTATTTTGCACATTACTTTAGAAAGGGATAACTGAATTTTGACATACTCCCTGCTTTCTTTTACTTTTCTGAACTTTTCATGGCTCAAAAAAAAAAAACTGGCATTTAACATTTCAGTAAAGAATGGCTATATTGGGAGATATGCTATTTTTCTAAATGTTCATCATCCATAACTTAAACTTGAAAATAAATAATTCCACATTAAGCCACAATATTTCCAGCATGACACATGTGTTGCAAAAATATTTCAATGCCTGTGCTCTCAAGCACAATCATAAAATAAACTAGAAATTTGGCTTAGAGAAGACAGAACAGGAAACAAATGGATGTTAGTCCTAGGAAAGGAACACATGATTAAAGAGCTGAAATAACATCCTAATTTGTAAAGGAAATTGCATCTTGGGTTCCAGATGCAAAGTAGATTCATATCTTTTAAAGGATTTTGACCAAATGACAAGGGAAGTTCAATCAGTGCTTACAAACACTGAGGCATTCCAGAAAAGAATAGGAGACTTGAGTCCTTCACTGTGAGAGAGATCAAGAAAATGAAAACTAAGAGGAGAGGAGAAGTTGTGTGTGTATATAAAGATTTACTGAAGTTATAAAATATGTCTGGGTGGCTGCTGGAATTGGGCAACGTCTGTTTGTTCCTATGAGTGAAGTGTTGACTACATGGGAGAGGGAATAACGTGACAACTGTAGCATTTAAAATCACCATGTGGATTTTTACTACTAAATAAAGGTTGGCGAATTTGCTATTGGTGATTTCAGGAAAGCATTACACTATCACTGAAAATCAACACTTGCCTATCCATGTACCGAATCCTAAATTAAGAATTTAGGTCAATGTAAAAATAGTCATGTCACAGTATCCACAATAAGATAATGTGAAAAATAAAGATGCTGTTTCCAACTACTTAAGATGCTCATGAAAAGCCTTTGAAATAATGGTTGATTTATTTCCATTTTTAAGTGAAAAATGTTACTGAAATGACGTTTTGGCTGACAGATACTTACCCATAACTGAATAAATATATGAACTTCTACCCTATGCCAACACCTAAGTGTGTGTCTTGGTGGGGGGAAGCGGGGGTGGGGGGGATGCTGCTGTAGTGAGGGTGGATGATATTACATATATTGAATATATTAATATCCATCATATCCTAGTGATCAGAAGATCCTCTGATGGAACAGTTGAATGACTCACTGGATAAGTAAATGTCTGTATTTAAATGCTAAAGCAGTACTACCAGTACCTTCTATGGGCCAGCTATTATCAGCAACACCCTGACCTCATTAGAAATGCAGAATCTGCAGTCCCATCCAAGACGTAGTGAATCAGAATTTCTGGGGTGGAGCCCAGGATTCTGTGCTGGCATTCACTGTTTTTCCTACTGCTCTCTCTTCTACCAAGGTAAATTACTTAAATATTCTTCCTACAGCAGAGACTCCTATAAACCCAGATTCTACCCTCAGCCTTGGAGGCATCTCTGGTAATTCTTGGGTCTTTTCCCTTCAGGATGTCCAGTTTTAGGTCTGATCACTTCTATCCTGTTGCACCACACAAATCCCAATGGTTCCAGCTATTACTGGTAACCAAGACCTTTGAAGTACAATACCACTTACTCCTGTTGTCCTTGTAATCTGAAAAGGGTGGTTGCTTTCCAACTCAGGCTAATCTCCGAATTATGGTACTATTCACTTTTGGCTTGGCCCTATCATCATCAGCATAACGTATTTCCTGTATTAAAATCTGCCATTTTTAAATACTTAGAGTGATGTTTCTTTTCAAGGTCAAACACTAAGTTATAAATGTGCTTAGTGATTTTGTTCCTTATTCTAGCTCTTTTCCTCTTATCCCTTATTCTGGATCAGTATTTTTGGAAAAATCTGGATTTCTAGGTCAATCTTTTTGTATCCTAGCTTCCTATCTCTGTGACCCTGAGTCAGTAATCCAGTTTCTTCGGCTGTGAAATAGGAATAAAGTTTCCTACATTTTAAGAAGTAATGGAAAAGACAGTGGTTAAGCTCACTGAATTTAGAGACAGATTGCAGAACTCAAATTCTGATTCCAAACCTTCCTGTGTGATTTAAGCAAGTAGCCTGATATATGTAAGCTTCAGTTTCCTCCATAAAATATGATTATTGTAAAATTAGCGCAGAACTGTTCTTAGGACTAAAAGAGATCACAAACATGAAACATTTAGTAGAGTGCTTGGTGCCCTCCAAATGCTCAATAGTTATAACTGTCACGATCGTAATGATCGTTATCACAATGACCACAATAATTATAAATCAGGGAAAACATCGTCAATAGTACCCCCATGTTTTTTCTTTCTCTCTTTCCACTTCTTTTATCACCTCCCTTTCTATTCCTACTTCTGAAGTACTTGTAAAAAATGTAACGAAGTTCACGCACATTTTTTAACTTACCTCATAAAGCTCTTTCTATAAAATTTTAAAATTAGGTAAAACAAAAGCTAGTACTACAGTGTTCCTAATGTCATTATTCATAGCCCAACACAAATGCTCCTCACAGTAGGAAGAGAAATAACTTGTAACATATTCATGCAATGGTATATTAAGCAGCAATGAGAAAGCATGAAGCACAGCTACATGCAACAATGTGAATTAATCTTACGCACAATGTTGAGCAAAAGAAACCAGATACAAGAAGACATAGTGAATGATCCCATTTTCATAAAGTTCAAAACCAGGTAAACGATGAGAAGTCAGAAAAATGATTGTGACTCGGGGACTAGAACGGGCACTTCTGAGCTTGTCGGTCACGCTGTTTCTTGAGGGCACTGCTTATCACACAGGTGTCCTCACTTAGTGAAGATTCATGTAATTGAAACATGGCTGCGGGGGTTTCCCTACATATGTTTTAATTCAATGAAGACACAAGAAAAGACAACAAAACTACCTCTTCTCTAGTATTATGTCTAGAATCCATTGTTTTATGTTTATGGCCACCAAATTATGTTCCCTTCAATACTCTCAAGAGAAACAAAATAGACTTCTCCTGGACTTCAGAGCTGCTTGCTGCTTTTCCACTTCACTTGGTAGCATGTGAACGGGATCAGTAGCAATTGCCACTAACTGTATCTCACAGTCCCTCGGGGGAAAAACAAAGTGAATACAGTGGTTGAAGTATGGAACAAAGCCCCCAACTTCAAGATGGCAAAGAGCACTGCTTCTAGGCCCAGTTCTTTTGCTTGTTTTCTAAAGCCTTGTGAGGAATCACAAACCCTCCCTGCACCTCAGTTTTTTCATCTAAAAAATACTGATGATTATCAGTGATGGTAAAATACCACATGGCCACCTGCCCAGAGCTATACACGGAAACAAATGAGGTGATCCATTTGAAAGCCTTTTGAAAAGTGAATGTGCTATATGGACCGAATATTAATATAAGAAATATAAGAATATTAATGTAAGACCCTCCATGACATGTTCACATCAGTTTTTTTTTTAAAGGCACAGAACTTTATGCTAACATTCCTACCGTTTGTCTTACACATCTTACTTGTCTAATTCAAATGTCACCTTCTCTGATTTTATCCCTCCTCCAAGGAAGAAAAATTTTCTCTATATATGTTTCAATATACCTTAGGCACTCTCCCATCCCAGAATGAATAAGTTACTACAGTTCATTTTTCATGATCTGTTTCTGTGATTTTCCTTGCATAAGGACTCTGGTTTTCTCAACCTAATAAATGCCTAACAAAGCCAGAACAGGGGCTTAAGACATGCTATATTCAGATGATGTTGGGATTCTTTAAAGAGTTTTACACTTAACTGATTCACTACATTCTACTTGTTTTTGTACGCTGTCTATGGTATGCACTTTTCAAATTTATGCAAACATCATGTTTTCTTCCCCTGCACGGAATTAGGAACAGTTTGCGCCACCTCAATAAACTCTCACAGTGTGATTACAGTGCAACAACCCCAGTAGTCCCCATTGCACAAGCTTTCTATTGTAGGGTAGAAAATGCTTGAAAACCCTCAGTTAGTGGAAATGCCATCAAAGTTATAATGACCTTTGTAACAAAAAGAGTGAATCCAGTGGCATTTTGGAGCGTTCTCTATTGTAACTGAATACTTCATTTCCTTTTTAATTTTTTTTTTTTTTGACCTTTGTCTTGCCCACTGTATGCCATATTTAGGCTTGAATGGTTCAGAGAAACTGTAGTTTCCTTCAGATTTGACCTACAAAGTCAGAGATTCAGGATTCTGGTCACTTTGCTGAGATGTGACCTGAGGTATAAACAGAGGCCAGATGTCAGCACAAAAAGCAAGCTGGAACAAAAGTATTCACCATGGATGACTTAGCTATGAAATGGGCTCTACTGTATAATGTAAGTAACGTGGCAGGCTAGTGTTTGAGAACCTGCTTAAATAATGAAGAAGGGAAGAAGACTTGGAAACCCATCCAACTATGACGCAAAGCCAACAGATAGGTTCACTTTGGTCCAATGAAAATGTTGATCATCACTTTCTGGAAGGATAAGACACGCGCTTTAATGGACTTCGTACAGATATGATAGTCCAATCGGAAAATATTCCTGATTGGTTCCTCTACACAATATTGAGCCCTTCAGATCTCATTCTCCCTGACTCATCCTTGACATGCTTCTTTGTCTAAAGCGCCCCAAAGTGACAAAGGTAGAACATTTACAATAAACAAATGCGAATTAAACTAGGGTTTTATTTTCAAAGAAATGAATTCTGTAAGTCCTGATTTCCAATATTACGTTTTGTTGTCAGATGTGTTTTATTATGAATCTGAAAATATGGTAGCCACATATCTAATGTGGAATGAGAATATATGAAGTCCTATGACTCCTAATTCCACTACATTCTGTTTAAGGTAAAATGCTAAGCATTCAAAGAAAAGTTGAGGGAATACATTTTCTTATAACCCAGTTAACTCTTTCTAAATGGTTTAAAGACACTACTAGAAATCACTATAAGATATTACTAGAAAGGCAGTCTTATTCATTTTGCTCTATCTCAAAAAAGTGCATATAGCCCTGTGTCTTATACACAGTAAGCACTCAATCAAAATTTATTTGCTTACCTCAAAATCACTCCAGATTTTCTGTTTAGCAATTTAATATAGATTTTCTGATTGCAATACCAAAAACAAAAGAAAACAAATTAAGATAAACCAAATTGTTCAACAATTGACTTGCATCTTTATATTCCAGAGGCTATGTACTATCTACCAGCAATTACTTCTTTTACCATAGGTGATAGACAGATACGCCTTGTGTTTGAACTACTCCACCGGCATCATCATTTTATTTTCAATATATGACTGGAATACAGTCATGGATATGTCATCAAGTTCAAAAGTTAAGAATTTCAATAATGGGAAAGAAGTGGTGAAAAAAATGTCCTTTTATTTTTTTTTTAAGTTTATGTATTTTTTTTTTAGTAATCTCTACACCCAGTATGGGGTTCAAACTTACAGTCCCCAGATCAAGAGCTAGCTACATGCCCTTCCGACTGAGCCAGCCAGGCACCCCTGTCCTAACTTTCACATATTTGTGAACTATATATTCTTTTCTGCCTACGTGATAAAGCATTCAAAATCTTTCCTCCATTCATACTTTGAATCTTCTCATGTCTTAACTCTTTCCATGGTTTACACACGTGGGATAAGTATAAATGCAGAAATATATTTTAAGAAGAAAGAAGAAGAAGAGGAAGAAGATTCTCACACAGTATCTTTCCCTGAGTATGTTTTCTTTGCCAGGAGTGACTTTCTTGTATTTCTTACTTTCATGCAAGTATGAAGAATGAGATCTTTCATAAGAGATTTCAATCCTAATTCAGTTAAATGCAGAGAAAATTTGTCTCCTTACACAGTAAACTATGACATCTACTTTCAAATATGTATATGAAAAGGGATTAGGAAAGTTCTGGTCCATATTAATTCTAGCTCATGAACTAGAATGCTAATCAAATGAAGTTATTTTGGTTTTGGTTATGCATTTTATGATTTGCTATATATTTTGGTTCAAAGGAAAATTCAGCATTACATGTATATCCTCCCTAGTTAATGTCATGCACCTGGAAAGAGTAAATTTAATCTTTGAGGAAAAGAATTCTGAGAGGTTTTGTTTCCATTTTACTTGAGTTCCTTTTTTCAAACGTGGAATATGATAGGATATAACAATTGTTACATATGACCAATAATAAAATTCTGATTAAGACAAATAAATACTACTACCTGCTTATATGACCAAGTAGAATTTTATTCCTTACTTTCTATTGAGCTCTAGTTAAGTCTGATATCATGGCCAACATGTATATTTTAAGATACTCCATACTGCTATTAAGACCTATGACATCAGAAAACCAGAGCTTTGACAGTTAGGGTTCTTGTAGCTGTATGACCTTGGCTGAGTTAGTTAACCTTTCTAAGACTGCATTCCTTCATCAGTTGAATAAAGAATTGGAGCAATATTTCCAAATTTTTCTCTCCCAGGATCTAGTCAAGGGTAGACTGCTGATGAGTTTCTTAAGTCTTTTTAAATCTGTGAATTTCCCTCCAACATTTTTGTTTCCCCTTGCAATTTATTTGTTGGATAAACAAGCTCCAGATTTTGCTGATTGCCTTCCTGTAGTGTTAACAGGTCCCTTTGTCCCTGCATTTCCTGGAAAAGGCTAGTTAAATGTAGGTTTGATCAAAATCAGATCTAATTTTTTGGTAAAAAAGTATTTTAGGTAGTATTGTGCTCTTCTCCCTAGAGGCATATAATGTCTGGCTCCTTTTCTTTTTGTGATGTAAGCAACTTTTGGTAATCATTGCTGAGTTCATAATTTCTATAGAGATTTCTAAGTTTTTTCTGGATGGACAGTTTCAAAATATATGGTGAGGTTGTAAGAAGCTATTTGTGTCCAATTTGTCCTTACTTCCTCTTCTATTAAATAAAAACTATGAATTTCTATTTGCTTCTCAAGCTTCTTGGTCAATAGAAATGATCAACAGAAATGAAATGGATAGAAACACACAATTTTGCTTGAGTAATTTAAAATGAAAAATAATTTCCAAGGCCATGAAAATAAAGAGAAAGGCAAATAAGAAAATAAAATTGTAGCACATATTCGAAGTACTTAATTTTGTTGTGGCCTTGGTAAAGGACCCTCATCTGATAGCTTTCCTTTCTTAGAAACCAAACAAAAATAGAGGAGTAGAAATAAGTCAACATTCCCGCATACCTTCCTGAGAAATTCCGTCCATTAGCCTTTCCAAGAAAGCTTTGAAAATGTTTTATACTGTACTACAAATCTGAGTGACAATTTCTACCTTCAACCCTAACAGGAAGGCAAGAACTTATCAGATGTAGCAATGACAGTAATGAGAAGACACCCTCCTAGTTAGGCTGCACCCGAAAAATTCTCCAGAGGACAGAGCACACAGAAATGAAGTGATACCCCACCATAATGTTGGCACCAGGGGCAAAGGAGAAGCCTCATTATAAGCTGTCCTCATTATAGTGAGAGGGAACTGTGTGTCTACTGAGTGATGGGGCTGGAGCCGCAGCATAAGTTGCTAAGTCTGTGGGGTGAAATAAAGCCTCTGCTGTCATCCTCCAAAGCCATCTGTGCATCACATAATTGCCTATGACTCTTCTCTTAGACCATGCCTAGTTGATTCTTTGGCATGTAGGGTAGCACATTAGGCATAGTCCCAGAAGGAGTAGTTTCAGCTGGAGAGTAAAAGTAAGCCTGTTCCTGAAGTGCAAGGTCCTGAGATGAGTAGATGAGTAACTATAAAACCTGAGATGAGTAATTACAAATCAGGTAGGAAGAGAAAATATAAGTCAGGTCTCAACAAAGGAATCCTAGAAAACTCTACCAGGAATACTGTGATGTGGAATAGTACACCAGTTTTGTGTTCCAAAAGTTTAGGTGAAAGTTATTTGTAACTCCAAATACATTTCTTCATAGAAAAAAAATTTCACACAATGATCAAGTTCCCAGGTAGCCTAGAACTTGGCAATGTTAGAGATAGCTTTTTTTTTTCGTTCTATCATCCATCCATCCATGCATCCATCCAAAACATGAGCTCCTAGAATATTTAAACACTGAAGATGCAGAAGTAATATCAATTCCTAATTACTTAGCACTAAGACAACTGGATACCACACAGTATCAGGTAAACATATATTTTCTAGTTATACTTCAGTGGAAATGCAATATAATACAAATGGTGAGACAATGTTACAGGTAACCAATGGTTGAAAATCACTCTTAGTAAAGCGCTTTTTAATGGTTACCTGTAAGTGGAAGAGTTTCTCTAGTAAAGTTTGGTGGCAAGAAGAGGCGCCTGGAAGCTGCTGTGGTCACACTTGCTATTTGTTGGGGATGGAGGTGAGTAAAAGTGAGCTGCTACAGAACTCAGTAAAACAGTAAATTGGCAACTTTCTGAATCTAAGGGAATAAGAGGCAATCTTCTCTCCCTTGGTTCTTGGGACTCTGGAAATGAATGGACAAAGCAACAGGCTAAAGACACCATCAAAACCTTCAAAGCAGACATGTTTGGGCTCCATTTTCTACTGATAATACACAATAATTGCAACTTTTTTGATATGTTGTTTTTAATCAGGACACAATCACACTCACTTGCAACAAAAACTATTTTATATAACCTTCCTAAAATTTATTTTGAGTCTTTACAGTTGAATCAAGATTGCTCTTCATCTTCCTTGGAGGAATGATGAACCCATCAAATTGATGGATTTTCTAAAGAGTAGTTCCTTCACTATTTGATGTTAACAGTTCTTCAGCACTTTCACTGTTCACTAAATCCCAGGTCCTTAGCAAGACCAGAGATTTTTTTATTTGGGTTCAATCACTTTTAGATTCAAACGTCTCCCAATAGCTCTTATTTTCCATTTCCTTTTTAATCTGGGGGCTATTCTAAGGTCTTTAAGCTCACCTACTTTCTTCAAGAGCATTTCTACCTGATCGGAAGATACAGTCACATGAATATTGGAGAATAATAGTTACAACATATAGTACATTGAACAACAAGAGTACGATATTAAGTCCTTTGAAAAAAACAGCTAAATTAAGACTTCAATGCACTCTACATCCTCTCATCTGGAACTCACGTGTAACTTAAATGACTTTAGTAGGATACACATGTATATTTGTTACAAGAAATTATTTTGTGTAGTGAATTCCCGGTAAAAATTTTTTTACCAGTTATTAATATTAAATATTCAGAGAGAGTCCAGATTGTAAGGGACATCTGTCCTTGAAGTCAGGCACACAGTGAGCTTTTAGCTTACCCTAAACAGCTCAGAATCTGACTTTTTAATTATTATTATTATTACTATATTATTTCTTTAAAAGTTATATAGTTGCTCATATGTCATGACCAAAATCTGTCTTTCTCACAAAGCAACACAAACCAAAAAAATAGTCTTCCTTCATCGTGAAAAACTTGTGTTCAAAGTAACAAGCAACTTCCCAGAATGCACTAGCCAGTGACTATACTACACTTAACGGATAAGCTCCGTGACACATGTTTGGACCTATATTCTATTAAATCATGAATGTGAATCATTTGTTTTTCCCAGGCTATGCGTGGAAAATGGAATTACTTCTTGTCAAGATTACTGAAAGTTTAAGGATGTTTAGTCTAGTGATATGTTAAAATGATTTATAAACAGTAAGTTTCCATCTAAATATAAAGGGCAGCTGTTATGGGCTGAATTGTGTACCCCCAAATTTATATGTTGAAGCCCTAAACCCTAGTACCTCAAAATGTGACTATGTTTGGACATAGAGCCCTTAAATGGGCAATTAAGTCACAATGAGACCATCGGGGTGGGTCCTAATCCAATCTGACTGGGGTCTTTGTAAAAGGAGGAGATTAGCACATGGAGAGGCACCAGAGGTCTGCACGCACAGACCACCCTTTGAATAGCAACAAGAGGGCAATTATCTGCAAGCCAAGGAGAGGGGCCAAAGAGGAAACCAACCCTGCTGGCAACTTGATCTTGGACTCCCAGCCACCAGAACTGTGAGAAAATAAATTTCTGCTGTTTACACAGTCTGCAGTATTTTGTACAGCAACCCTAGCAAACCAACACAGTTGCTATTATTATTGTTATTTGAAGTTAAAATAACAATAGAAGTTAAAGTCCCTATAAATCCTATCAAGCTAAAACAAGTTTTTAATACAATAGGCTATCATAAATCTAATTGTTTCAAAAGGAGAAAGTTCTCCTAAAGGAGAAAACTCTACAAGCACAATTTCATATATATATATATATATATGAAATTTTGTGTGTGTATATATATATATACACACACACACACACACACACACACAAGAGAGGTAATTTCTATGGTAACCAAGTCTCTCACCATATAAAATTTCATAAATACGCTTGTGTTAATTCCATCATGTAACTTAACAAAACTCTGAAGTTTAAAATTACCAAAAAGATTTTGGAAGCTATTTTTAAGTACACATACTATAAAATATAATTATTGCTAAAAAGTTTACCTAAAAACTCTTATCCCACTTACATCTATCAAAATAATTTGCTTCCAACAATTATGTTTAGATTACTCATGACAACTTCATGAGACATTAGACAAAGTCAGCCATCATTTCAAATTATTTTTCTTGCTGAAAAATGTTTGTAAGAGATGTAACATGAACTTATTTGACTAGCAAACCAGGCAGAATAAAAGTATGTCCACATTATATTCAACATTGATAACTCTAAAAAGATGACTTTTTAAATTAAACCAATGAACTTAGAGTAGCTTTAATACCAAATATTCTTCCAGATCATGTGAACCTGAAATATACTTGGGTTAGTTTCTGTTAAATTTCTGAGAACTTCAGGAATACTTAATTTATAAGTGTTCAATTTTAAGCCAATTAAAAAGGGTGCTTTACGAGTTAATTTTAGCAATACCATCTGGAGACAAAAAAATCACAAATCTAAAAAATACATATATGAACACACATAAACATACAGACAGACACAGATATTATAGCTTTAGTCTTAAAATTTAAGCCATGAGACAGGTATGATTATGCAAAATTCACTCATTTATAAAAGAGCAATTAATTCCAAACTGTGTTTCTGGAAGATGGACTAAATCAAGCTTACCTGCTTAGATAGTTACAGCTTTTTCTACTAACATCTGTGAAAAAGTCATTCAAGATTTTTCACTAGCCCAGTTTCCAAATACCTTCCTTTCCCTCCCCTGAGGAGAAATATACCCCCTAAAGTTTGCATTTCAAAGAATGGCTCTTCGTTCCTAGAGAAGATGGAATTAGGAGATATACATCACAAAGGCATAGTGAAAGTATCCAAATTTCCTCCAAGGAGTTTTGGGGTATATTTACCTATTATCAGAGGTATAAAATAATTACTATTTAAATTTTTCCTTTCCTTAAGGACAAGACAATTCTGTTTCCAGTGTTCTGATCTTTTACAGTGTCTACAAGCATTTTGAGATGAGTAGGGGAGGTTTAGAGATTTTAAAGATAGTTGGTATTTGAATTGCTGCTTGTAGAGCTGTATTTATGGTTTCGTGGAGATTTAAAAGACAAAGATGCTGTTTCCAACTCCCCAGAGAACTGTATTAAGTACAGCCTGAATATCAAAGGACTGACCCACCTTTCCAACTTGCTTCTCTTTATCGGGAAATTTCCAACGAAGATGGGAATCAAAAGACTTCTAGAGCTTCAGGGTTTAATGCAATATGTCCTTAAAAAAAAAAATCTGTGTGAAGTGTTCAACAAAGGCTTTCTGAGTGCACAATTCAACCTTGGACCAATTCACCTTAAGGAGAAGAACCTCTACTACTGCTTCTATCAACCCCCGAATATTGGCCTTCAGCTGATTGCTTGTAGAAGAGCCAAGGAAAAATTATCATCCTCCATTTCTTCCGTGAGGGAGCATTTTCCTCAGACTGTCTGGTTTATCTGATAGTTACAGTGTAATTATGGGTGGGAAGAACTCCCCTTAGTAGTCAATCAAGTGAGATTGTGAGTGAGTGAGATTGTGAAGGACCACTGATCTTTCTAACTCTTCTCTAAAATGTGGTAAATCTTCTCAAAGTAAAGCAAAAAGAGCTTTGTAATTTCATCTTTTTAAGGGAGTCCATAAGACTAGCTGCTATACTAACTTCATGTCCTCTTTTCAATGTTGTCTTTCCATAGGTACCAATAAGACAATTGTTAAGGATGAGAGTTCTTTAAAAAAAATTCCATTATAGAAGTCTGTCCAATTCAAATGACCCATCATCTCACCATTGATGAGTAGGATTGTAATATTTATCTCAATGGTGACTCAATAAGCCTTTTTATGGCTTAACCATGGGTGTCATAGGCATCCCAAAAGAGTACAAAAGATGTAGTCCTCATAAGATCTAAAAACTTCACTGTGGTCCCAGAATTAGCCTAAGAAAGCAAACTCCTTTGTTATTGCAGGCGGTAAGAATGGTGCAGTGAAAACAGTCTCCAGTTTACCACGAGAATGTAGGACATCTCCAGGCATAGCCCGCTAACCTATGAGCCCAGGCAGGAACTACTGGAATGAGACTTTTCCAGCACTAATGAGACAAAAAAGGTTGAAATGACAAAAACTTCTTAGTGGGGACCCCTTAAGACAACTGAAAGCTATCACATTTAGATAATGAGAGTGCTGTTTGTGACTTTGTGTCTGTTTGAGTGGCCACCAAGACACTCGCCAGTTCTGTGTATCTTCCAGCTGGTGGAAACCAGAGAGAATGTTCTCATGGGTCACAAAGCTCAGCTCTCAAGACAGAAGATAAAATGAAATCTCATCCCCAGTTTCCTCACATGCGCATTAACAGCTTTCGCTAAGCTTCGGGTCTCTCAGAGCCAAACTAATACCAAAGACAGATGTGCTTCTGCGTTAGGGATTATGTGGTTTTACAGAATATCTTGTCGCACAGTTTTCTTGAGGTTGGCAAATGACCTAGCGTCAATCTAACCCATGACCAACTTCTAACATGGGAGTTGTCTCTGAGTTAGGTGGCAAGCACTCTAATAACTTTAATGCTCCAACCATGCCCACCAATTTTGCAGCTTTGGCTTCCAAGATGTCCCTTAGCCACAGCCTTTAACATATATGCATATTAACTCACAGCAAAGTTAGTCTAAACAGCCACCAGTCTCCTAAGAACCATAAACCCATCAGTCTGTGAGGCTAACTCAAACAGCGGGTTCACAGGTCCTATGTCTGCATTCCACCCTATGGTTTTTCCCTGGTGACAAATGACACAACAGAGACAAAACAGTGACCATCTCTGGAAGAAAAAGGACCAACAGAAATCAAGAGTACTCATAGCAAATCTTTATTGCAGTTGCTATACTCAAGGAACTAGTTCCACAAATATTTCTTCCTGCTATTCTAAAATCTATATTTAGTAAAGAGAAGGTGTGGTTTTTATACACACACACACTGGAATATTAGTCATCAAAAAGAATGAAATCTTGCCATTTGCAACAAGATGGATGTAATTAGAGGGTATTATGATAAGCAAAGTCAGTCAGTCAGAGAAAGACAAATACCATATGATGTCACTCATCTGTGGAATTTAAGAAACAAAACAGATGAACATAGCGGAAGGGGAGGAAAAAATAAGATAAAAACAGGGAGGCAAACCATAAGAGACTCTTAACTACAGGAAACAAACTGAGGGTTGCTGGAGGAGAGACAGGTCAGGGGATGGGGTAACTGGGTGATGGGTATTAAGGAATCACTTGATGGAATGAGCGCTGTGTGTTATATGCAACTGATGAATCACTAAATTCTATCCCTGAAACTAATACACTATATGATAACTAAGTTGAATTTAAATTAAAAAAAAAATTTAAGTAGAAAAGAAGTGATGCCTGGGTGGCTCAGTTGGTTAAGCTTCTGCCTTCGGCTCAGGTAATGATCTCAGGGTCCTGGGATCGAGTCCTACATCTGGCTGCTTGCTCCGTGGGGAGCCTGCTTCTCCCTCTGCCTGCAGCTCGCCCTGCTTGTATACTCTCTCTCTCTCTCTCTCTGACAAATAAATAAAATCCTTAGGAAAAAAACATAGAAAACAAAAAGGGACTCTTGCCACTCTACTTTCCACTGGACCCAGGATTTCTCAGCTACAACAGCCCCAGGAACAAGTGTCCAGACAATGAAGTTTGTCCCTTCATGGTCACTGACGGTAGGAAAGGAAAAAATTTTCTTCCTTCCCTTCTAGATTCTTTGGCTGGTCTAATAGTTAAATTGACATAATGCAGATTAATGAGAGAAAAACAAATTTTGTACAAACGGCAGCCCCATAAAAATCTGAGACCCAGAGGGTAGCCAGATAATTGAGGCTTATATAACATGCTGATCTAAGGAGAGGTGTAGAAGTCTGAGGATACAAAGAGAAGGAAGACCATTCACAGGAAGGTGAGAGTGGAGACATGTGAAAACCATAGGTTCCCATAACAGTTCCCTTAACCGTTACACAGTTAAGTTTCTTAGGTAAAAGCTATCTTCCAATAATAGCTGTCTTCCTGGCACAGGCCCCCTTTCCAATGTAAATTTAGGCACTTGAGGGGCAAGTAAAGAGCTTTTCCTCAAACACTGGGTTTTGACTAGCTTTAGCTCAAAATAATCCTTATGCCAAAAAGACATATTTTGGGGTGAAACTTGCTCCCTTTCCCTCAGTAGCCAGTGGCTGCCTAAACTTGAAACCATAAACTCCTAATGGCTCTTTGGATACCCGTGCTAATTCACCAGATTTCAGAACAGGTAATTATTTCGTCGATGAATCCCATGAGGAGGTCACAGAGGAAGCAGTTTCTAAGGTGATAAGATCAGTGTTAAATTGTAGAGTGAGGCCCAGAATATTTGCAGGCTGGTCCTTGCTTACTCAGTCACTGAACCGTCAATCCCCCCAATCAACAGGCTTTGAAGGTGAGCCTGCACTGTCTCTTGATAATTAAGTAGGGTGTTAAAGTAACAAAAGGTTTTTTTTTCAAAAACAGATTGGATGACAGACAGAAATTTTATTCTCTTCTAGTAGATGGTAACTACTTGTAATAATGAAGACTTGTCGTGGATGTTTATAGCACGCAGTATGGAGAAATAGAACAGAAGAACATTTGACCTCAAAGTAAATTCAAGAGTGGATCCTGCAAGGGAGAACCCATGCGGGCCTTGGAGTCAGTAACTTTTGTTCTAATTCCATTTCTATATTTTAAGTGATGCATTCCGTACGTATATATGTATGCATGTATTTTGAAATAAACTCTACATCCAACAAGGGGCTTCAATTCACAACCCTTTGATCACGAGTTGCATGTTCTACTGACCGAGCCAGCCAGGCACCCCTGACGCATCTCTGTTTGGAGGCCTGCCTTCTGTGATGGTCATGGAGTTTCAGAGCTGTTCACTTGTGCATCTCTGGAAAGCGAATTAGCAAAGTAAAATATTTTGATACATATATTTTTTAAAGATTTATCTATTTATTTGAGAGAGAGAGCAAACACAAGTGGGGGAGAGGGGGAATCCCCAAGCAGACTCACTACTGAGTGGCGAACCTGAAGTGGGGCTCGATCCCAGGACCCTGAGATCGTGACCTGAGCCGAAATCAAGAGTTGGGACGCTCAACCAACTGAGCCATCCACACACCGAAATATTGTGTTGTTAATGACATTGTCAGCTTTTAAAACTTACGGTTTGTTGTTAGTTGATTATTCTAAATATTCATATCTAATTATATATTTCTGATTTTATATGCACTAAGTAAATATCAGCCAAGAAGGTAAATAGATCATAGCTATTTTACAAATAATCTAGTTATGACTCAAAGAAGGTAAAGGAGTTCTCAACCAGAGTAAATTTTGCCTCCTGGGGGCCACTGGACAACATCTGGAGACAGTTTTGATTGTTATGACAAAGGGGCAGGGCTACCAATATCTTGTGGTCAGAAGGCAGGGGTTCTGCATAACACCCAAACAGCACAGGGCACCCCCCCCCCAATCCAAAAATTATCCTGCCCAAAATGTCAACAGCACCGAGACTGAGAGACTGAAAAAATGTTGTCCATTCCTTCAAAACTCAGAGGTGGTAAACCAAGACTTAGAACCAGGTGTATCTAATTACAAAGCTCATGCTCTTTCCACTACGTTACTCAGATAAGTTTTAATAACTGAACTCTTTTGTAGCAGCAGCGCCAATACCAATGGAACAAGTTAGTCTCAATTGTATGGTGTATCAGGGGTCATTACACTTATGTTTGGAATGTTCTCTTATGAACACAAGTGGATAGATATGCTGCTATGCTGGATATACTGTATGACCAAAGGGGAGGCAGACGAGCAAGACAGCACTAATCCCTTTCCAGGATTCTCTGTCCTAGTTAATGGCACCATCAAGCATCCTTACTTCTGTCCTCTTCCCACTTCACCATATTTAACCCATGTTTATTTTAACCCACTCCAAGTTACCCAAGTTATCATCCGCTACTACTGCTCTAGCAATCACATTGGTGCAGCCAACCTATGCTACAGTCAGAATAATCCTTTGGAACATAGATCTAAACATGACACCTTGATTGCTTATTCCCACACTAAACTTATTCCCACACTAAACTATATCCTAAGTGACCCAGCCACGTTCAGTATACTTTGAGCAGCATGGGGCCTTGCGGTCAAACCATGCAGAGCCTTACCTTTCTTCAAAGTAAGAAAACACAACTCCTGGCTTAAATCACACAATGATCTCCAGTTCGTTTTAAGATGAATAGCCCAAATCCCCAACAAGAACTATACTGTCCTCTGCCTTTCTTTCTGGAATCACCTGCCATCTTTGTCATCCTTGATGTTCTAGCCACTGTCTCTGTTTGAGTTGAGTGTTTAGCTTTGTTTGAAAAGCAAAGTATACTGAGAGTCTAGGCCCAGTGTCTCCTTGAGAAGTTGGCAATTAATGGGGTTTAATGAATATGTTAAATGAATTAGTGCATAAATAAGCAGAAGAATGCCTGGATTAATGAACAAATGAAAGTTAAAGGCTAAATAGACTTAAAGTAAGTTTGAGCCTTATTGCTCAATATAACATAAGCTCTGCATTAGGTCTGATACAGCAGAGTCAGAGCCAGCAAGGTCTTGGCCAACCAGAGATGTCTTAGAGATGTCTAAACCAGGATGGTCACTCTGACCAAAAAAAGAAAAAAGAAAAAAAACCTCAAGAACTATTGGGTGAACTGAGTTTTTCTGCAGAATGAAGCCTTTTAATTTGCATTCTCCTGTGAACCAGTCAATTATTTTCCAAATATTCCCAAAGCAGAACATTCTCAACCTCAGAGGACTACCACTAATAAAAATAAGAGTATCCGACATTGGTGAAGATGGTTTCACTGATTCAACCGCATGTGGCAAAAAAAGTACAGCACTCTCCAGAAGACCCAGAAGCCCAAATCCAAGATGACTTCTCATGATCCAGCAGAGACAACAGGACTCCTGACATCAAGCCTATGTCCTAAGCGACCCAGCCATGCTCTGTATACTTTGAGCAGTCTGGGGCCTTGGGCCCAAACCAGGCAGAGCCTTATCTTTCTTTAGAGTAAGAAAACACACAAAAAAAATGATAAAAAGCAGAATAATGCCTTGCACGTCTTTGTGGAATTGAGGTTCAAATACAGGAACTTGTTCTCTCTAAATGGCACGTAAAATGCAATGCTAGACTGAACTTGAGACATCAAGAGTTTGTACTTGACTTTAGGACCTTTGTGTTTGTGTGTTTTTTTCTTATTCTAACAGTGCATTCTCCAAATTGCAGGTTATCTCAACTTAAAATAACCTTCCTCTAAATCTGCCAAATATAGTCTCTTAAAAATGTTATGTTGAGAATAAAAAGTGGGCCTTTGACCTAGATGAACATGGTAATACAAACAAGAATAAATGTTTTAGCTACAGCATTCATCCTAAAACTATAATTCAACAACCTAAAATTCGACTTTTACTCTTTTGTTTTTGCAGTGACATTTTTCCATCCATTTACCATCGTGCTGCCAGTGATTGCCTAGAAAACAACAAAACCGGGTTGGCTTTTCCCTAAGTCCAAAATGGATGACTCTAGGATCTGCCAGAACCCAAACATAGTTGTCCCCTTGATTCTTCTTGCTTTTAATGTGTCTTCATATGAATAAAGCAAGTTGCCCAGCCCTTTCAAAAGCTGAAAGCCAGCCTTAAATGCCTAAATGACATGACCCTAGATAGGCACAGACACCTTAGGACAATGAGATGCTGAAATTAGAAGTGCTCATTGTTTTGCATCATAAACAGCCTTTTTCAAACAAAATAACACAAAGTGGTGACCGACTTGACCTGGCTGGCACTTCTTAGGGCAAACAAAAGGCAAATTGACTCCTTCTTCCAAAGTAATAACAGCAATGACAACATAATTGGTATCCAAGTGGCACCTTTCACAGGAACTGCTAGGAGGCTCCACATCAAAGACCAGCTCACCAAGAAAAACTCCAAGGTTAGCACTAGATCTGGTTTTGGGTGGTTGAGTCTAAAACATTTCTGAAGTGTGGAAACATCCCAGTGCTCTTGGTACTTTCCCCATTCCAGTGTCTCCTGGATAAAGAATTATCAGCTTAAAACAAATACAATTAAACAAGGCTGAACGAAAACCTGACAACAAATGCTACTTTAACGTGGGTACATATAAGGCTGGGCTGGGCTGCTGTGACATACGCAGGTTTTCATTTGGATCCATCATGGTCCTCCCCTCGCTTTGCACTGAAGAGGCCTGACCCTGCCAACTACGTTTCCCAAGCCCCTCTTTTTCTCAGGCTGGGCCAATGGGAAGTACTCACTAGTGGATGACAGGAGGGAAGATAAAACCAAGAGAGAAGCCAGGATATTTCTCCTCCTCTTATTCAGTGCTTTTGTTCTTTGAGCAGTAGTCCCTGTGACTTCACTATTGTTTCAGCTCCCATCAGACCTGCCCACCATAGCCGCAGCTTCTGCCAAGTCCCTCTAACCCATGATTAAACCACCTGCCCCTCAGCCCTGAAGTTGAAGAATTGCTATTTTCTGGGAATTGCTATTTTCTGGGTTTCCTTTAATTCCCCTGTGTGCCTTTTTCAAACACCTTGTTACTAATTCCCCATACTGCATTCCTTCTCCTGAACAATTTGGCATGGTGGTTTTATTTTTCTGGTTACATCTTAATTGATGGAATTTCTACTGGACCTAGGACGAGTGGGTGAATGACAAGAAAAAATAAAAATAGAGGTTGAGTATTCTTAGCAGTGGCTCTCAGCCTTGCCCTCCCTCTCTTACACTCACAGCAGTCACGTGAGTAGTGAGTTTTTATGATGAAAAGATACAGTGAGTTAGACCCTTTTCAAAGAAGCTGCTAAGGGGAAGTCACTCTGGCATGGGTCTTTCTCTCCCTACTCAGGGATTATCAGTGAAAACAGAAGAGGAATTTGTTTCCTCTCTGGAAAACAGGTGGTGAGTAATGCTAAAGACATATATGGCACTGAAGTGTGACTGGGCCTTCTGTACTTCCTGCTTTTTGGCTCCTGGGCGTAGTGTGTTGAAGGCAAATTGGACAACTGATACAAGGACACTCCATAGTCAGCCTCAATCAGTGTGAAAAAGATGCAGGTGGCCTGGCAAAGAGACCATACAGAACTCCATAGTGGTAATGAACACCACAAGAGAGAAATACTCTAAAGCTAAAATATGCAGCCTCATGCAGACAAATCAGTGTCAGCCCCAAGACTCAAAGCCATCTCACACATATGAACCAAAGTATCTTTATGGGATAATGTATTTTACCAAATTCATCAAGGAGGCATTACATATAAAGTAAGATTGATGGAAAATTACTGAAGAAAAACACAGCTAAATATTATGGAGCTCAACTAAGTTTCTGTGGTAGAATTAAGTCCTCATGTCCTATGGCTTTCAAAGCTGAGTCCCCCAGATAGCGGCACCACTACCACCTGGGTAGGTGTTAGAAATACGAATTATTAACTCCCAGCACACACCTATAGAAGCAGGAACTATAATCACCATAGTTATAAATAAAAGAAAATTCAACTATAATAGGTCAAATGTCATGATTCCAGGGTCAAATAAGGAGGAGAGTTAGAATTAAAGCTGGTTTTATGGCACCCTGTACTGTACTGCTCCGTACGCACACCCTACCTGAATGCAGGAACGGCAAAAGGGTGCTCTTCCGCAATGTTGGCTGTGAGGCAGAGTTTTCCAGAGAGCGATAGGTCACTGCTGCCTTCCCCTCATTAACAAAAGTAAGTACTCACGATCCCACAGACCATCAGAAATACTTCTCTGCTTTGGGAACTGGAGCACCCCAACCATGAATCTTACCAGAGCCCAGGATTCTGTCCTCCCCAATACTGGACAGCAATGCAGTGGAGTAGACAAAGGCATGATCTTCAAAAGCAGGACTGACCAATTGCACACAACTCTCTTACTCTTACTGAGCCTCCCCTTCTTCATTTGGATGAAGGGGGCATTAACATCTCCTGACTCAGAGAGCTGTAACGTGAATTGCTAAGAGATGGTTTGCTAACTCCTTAGCACATCTCTTGGTATTGTATTTTCTTTTGTGTCTCTTTTCCATCTCTGCAAAAAAGAAGAGTTACTCCAGGCCATGTATTAGATGGAGACCACTGCATTGTCAGATGGTTTGTTTACAGACCAGCCATGGAAATTTTACAGGGTTTGTTTCATTATCTACACTAGAGATTCTCAACCTTGCACTATTGACACTCAGGCCAGGTAATTGTTAGGTGGGGTGTCCTCTACATTGTATGACGCCAGGAGCACCTTCCTCCCATCCCGACTGTGACAGACAAAACAGGTCTCCAGACACTACCAGATGTCCTCTGAGGGCAAAATCTCCTCCCTCCTACCCTCAGTATCAAATCCGAACTTTGTTTGAGGACTGAAAGATGATTATTCTACCCACTTCCACAAACAGTCAGAGAAAGTAGTTGTTAAACCCTCACAGGGGCTTTTGGCTAAACAGATTTATAACTGTTCATGTTCTGGCAGACCATTTGCTTTGACAAAGAATATGTTTACATAGAAGAAGCTCGTTGGTGAACTGGGGCAAGTAATTTAATGATTTGGGTAGAACAGAAGCCAACTACTAAACAAATTCTTGTGTTTTCTGTTTGCCTTTCTAATTTATTTACCCATATTACGTTATTAAATTCAACTAGCTCTACTCAGCACAACATAAGGCATCCGTGAAGTTATTAAAATATTACCATTTTATTAATTCATATTTCATTATAAACATAATTAATGCTCTCATTCTTCCCAGACACAACACTTAACGTGGTCAATGATCAAATCCTTAAAACGAAGTACAAGGCCTGGTCCACATCTGTCCCTGAGACAGACCAAGAAGCTCATATAAGTCTTATAAATAAATGGATGCATTCTGTTCCGCTACCTCAGCTGTCTTGGGGCTTGTAAATATACGGGAGCAGACAGCCACAGGGAACTCCTAGTTTTCTTATCTCAATCCCTTCCCTTGTGGGGAACACCTTCGGCTAGAGAAGCAGAGGTCTTTCTGGAGTCCTGAGGTGAGATAGTGAGCAGGGGTGAGGGGGTGATCTGGGGGCCTGAGTGATGAATACCTAACATAATTTTACCTTGGGTGGTAAGAATGAGATGAGCCCCGCATCACTGGAATGTCTGGGATAGTGCGTGTTTCAGTTGTTCACGTGGCTGAAATAGAGCGTCAGTACTGTCAACTGAGGTTTGCAGAGGTGGTTGTGTCCAGCTTGTCACCCACGAGTTTGAAACATCAGGATAAGGCAAGCTGTGATGTTTCTGATCCATTTAGTGAGACCTGAGTGGTCAGTTTGTCCTGAGTGGATATTCGGTCTAGGATGGAGAATACAACTGGGCCAGCAGCATTTCTGGGCCATAGTGTGGCTGTATCTTTAAAACTCTGAAGTGACCGACCTGAACCGGACTGTCTGCCTGGACTTTCTAGTCTGGCAGAAGCATCATAATGTATAAGCTCTTTGCATCCCAGCTAACTGGGATGTGTTATGGATTGCACGTTTGTATCCCCCCGAAGTTCACATGTGGTGATACCTGCAGGTGGGGCTTTGGGATGTAATTAGGTCATAAAGTTAGAGCCCCCTAATGGGATTAGTGTCCTTAGAAGAAGAGAGCTAGCCCTTTTTCTCTGCTCTCTCACAACAAGAAGACAGTCATCTGTCAATCAGGAAGAGGGCCTTCTTCAAGCATAAAAACCCTGCTAGCACCCTGATCTTGGACTTCCAGCCTCGGGAACTGTGAAAGATAAACGTTTGTTGTTTAAGCCCCTCCCCCCAGTCTCTGGTGTTCTGTTCTAGCACCCTGAACTCAGGCAGGATGTTTCTCCGAAGTTCTGCAGGGCACAGTTCCCACTCCGATTTCTCAACCCTGTGGCCGATTGTGATTTTCACGCATTACTGGATACCTGCTTGTCCGCTGGCTGGAGAAATCACACAAAAATGGGTATCAAGCTAAACTCTGGGGAAACAGAACAAAAGCCTCTCCTAGATGAAGATGCCACTACCCGTGAACTCATTCAATATTTACTTCACCCAGGGAGACCAGGTCAGGATGTGCTCTTAATTTTTTGTCTTGACATTCAAAGGAACTTTCTTTTCCATCACGGCTGATAGAATCGGATACAAAAATGGACCGCCATTTCCAAAGAGACTCAAAATACCGTTTTACTATTATCTGAAAGAAAAGTGAGCTCACCACACAATATGATTCCCGAATGAGAAACAAGAGCCCGATGATATACAGCCTGTGTGCCCTTCACCTTCCTGTTTACTTTTTCTTTGCTCTTGTTCAAATAGTTATTTAGCGGATCAAATGCTCCAATGCCAGTCTGGCAGGCACTCGAGAAAAAATAAACAGTCTTTTTTTTTTTTTTAATTGTTATTTTGTTTGGTTCTTGTTTTTGTTTTAAGACCAAAAGAAAATATTCCAGTGACACCGAACTGACAGAGAAGAGACGTCTGCAGTTTATTTTCCTTGATTGGATTTTAATCGAATTTGCATAGGGCCTTATTTATTTTCACTTTATCACATTAGGGAGTACAGACTCACAAAGCCAACTGAGGGTCCGTGTTTGTTTTGGTTGATGGCTGATGGAGCCATGAGACTGGGATCATCTGAGGAAAGTGTGATACTGAGCAGAGACACCGGAGAACAGCTGCAGACCAACTTATGCAGCTTTCTCACCAGGATCTCTAGGAAATACTACTACGAATCATTGTTAGTAGCTTACAGGCCTTACACATTCTGCTAAGCACTCTACATGAAAAACCTAATTTAATAGATTTATCCCTGTGTGCATGAAATGCAATTTTATAGCCAACCCCTTACCAACAATTCTGATACCCAGTGAGCTTAGAAACAAAACAAAGTAACTTTTCCCACAAGCTTCTGGCAAACCTATTTGGGACAAAACATGACCAGAACTGATCTGAGGCCATAAAAGACTTATTTATTATGCTACTTTGTGTGAATATTCATCCGTTTGCTACAGAAATAGACTGTGATGATTACAGGGTGCTCTATCTCCTGAGGAGGGAGGTATATAATTAACTTTCTAGAAAAAAATTATCTAAAATCTGAAAAATGCTAAATTTTGAAATCTGTCTTTCCCTGAGGTTTTGGATAAGAGAATGTAAGCCTGCAATATTATTATCATCTACACTTCAAAGATAAGGAAATTGACTCTCAGAGGTTGCATTGTTTGTTCTTCAGAAAGTGTTTATAAAAAGATCAGCTTCTTTGTCTAGGTGATAGAGGGCCAGTACACACAATTATATGAACATTAAATGTATTTTAGGCCTCAATGCCAAGGCCAACAATTTCTCCCACCAACTTCCTGAGTCACCACCTGAGAGAAAATCCTTACATCACAGAATTGCCATTTGATTTACACCTAACTGGGGACTCTTGTGAGGGTGAGGGGGAACACTATTCATGATTTCACCAGGACAAGGACCGAAAAGCAGGTCTGGTACAAACTGGGTCAAACTGTCTCCCTAGATATGTAACACCTTTACCCACGTACTCAGGACAGAAAATGATGATCCCCCCACCCATGGTGAATTACCACTTGCTTCTCATACTACGCCTCTGCCACCCTGACCACTTTCCCCAGAAATCATACATTTTCCCACTGCCAAATCTCTGCTTGGAATGTCCTTCCTGTCTCTGCATGACGACAGCTTTCTCACGCTCCAAGACAGTTGCAGTGGGGCCCACAGCCAGCAGCCTGCCTAAGCAGCCTCTTGCCCTCTGCACCTCCAGGCCTCAACCCCGCCTGCCTCCAGGACAGGACCTCCTGTATACAGCTTCACATTAGACTTGGTTTAGTGGTATGTACATCTATAAATCGCCTGGCTGTGAAGAGCCAGGGTTGGTTGGCAGACATTCTGAAGTCCACGAATCTCATCGGTATTTTGAGGTGGGGAGCTCCACCCCTCACCTGGATATCTCTAATTGACCATGCCAGAACCAGTGCACGTGTAAACATTTTCAGTAAATTTCAAAGATGAGAGATAATGCTTTTTGATGGCTCTTGGTTCTTCTGTCAGATTCTTGGGATTAATGCTTTTGCTCTAAGAGGTCCATTTCCTCACCAAATACATGCCACTGAAAAGCTTTGCTTCCTGAGGGCATTTACAAGGCAGTAATAAGCATCATCCAGTTCTTCGAGATTTGTTTTGTCCAAGTAGTACCACGTCCAATTGGTCTCCCTTCTAATTGTGGCTCTTCGGTCACTCTAAAATAATTGCCTTTCGGTCCTCACCATAGAATAACTCATTAAAAAAGGGAGATTTATGATTTCTTGTGGACCAGTGCTCCTGGGCCCTGCCCCTAAGCTAAGGTTCTGAAAATTGTGGTCTATACAATCTACATCAGAACCCCGCGCCCCCAAGGATATTTGTTAAAACGTCCATTCCAATCTTACTACATTTGTTTTCTGGGTTGGGATTCAGAATACTGCAGTTTAAGTATGTTCCCCAGGTGATTATGGGTCATGCTATAGTTGGTAAGCCACTGCCCTACTTAAATTGGAGTCAATAACGTTCCTTCAGTTTTACTGCAACTTCCTTCATTTTTTTCTTTTCTTTCCCTCTTACTCCTTCATTAAGGAAAAATTCAAGAAACAAACAGCAACAAAAAATGGCAACAAACAGAAGTGTTAAAAAATGAAAATCTGATTGCATTTTCTCCTTTGGTCACTGTCTCTTTTTCCGTCGCATATATATAAAACACACACCCTAACCATCAGAAATGAAGATATATAGAGGATAAATAACAGAAACAGAACCTGAGAGAAGTTACTTTCAGTCATTTACTTATTCAGTAATCAACTTGTTTGATAATTTTCATCTGATTATATAGACCATCAGATTGTTATCTATGCTGTTCAATATGGCAGCCTCTAGCCACATGTGGCTATTGAGCCCTTAAAATGCAACCACTCTGCTTTGAGCAATTCTGTAAATGTAAAATATACCTCATACTTCAAATGCTCAGAAATAAAAGAATATAGGGGCGCCTGGGCAGCACAGCGGTTAAGCGTCTGCCTTCGGCTCAGGGCGTGATCCCGGCGTTGTGGGATCGAGCCCCACATCAGGCTCCTCCGCTATGAGCCTGCTTCTTCCTCTCCCACTCCCCCTGCTTGTGTTCCCTCTCTCACTGGCTGTCTCTATCTCTGTCGAATAAATAAATAAAATCTTTAAAAAAAATAGAATGTAAATGATCTCACAGTAATTATTATATTACATAACAAAATGACAATATTTTGGATATATTGAGTTACATAAATTATATTAAAATTATTTGTATTTTTTAATTTTATGTAATGTGTCTAGTAGAAAATTTAAAATTAAATATACGACTCACATTTGTAGCTCACATTATATTTCTACTGGGTAGTGTAATTGTAAATGCCTACGGCATCTTACTTGACAAAGTGCCCAAACTGAGTGTCCCAAGCTCAAGAAGTAGGGGACTGAGGTTCAGAAAGATGACAGTTTGGGAACATAGGGACCTAAGCACATAGCTCCCATCACCTGGGATGGAGCCCAGACTCTGTAACTAAAATATGTTGCCCAGAACATTCTAGTAGGACTTAACCCCATCACCACCTTCTATAATATGTAATTTTGAATAATATCACAGGAGTTTACCTTCCAATGTTCTATTTGTGTTTTTTAAATTCACTCTTTCCCCATAAGCTAATTCTAAAAAGAGTTTTTTGGTTGGTTTGTTTTTAAATCCTACCCAGTTACGGGCTGAGTAAGGGATTCATGATAAACAAAGTGTGAAAATCACCAAAGTTATTCTTCTTTGTTTTTATGTGGAAGCCCACTTGATGCATGGGCTGGAGCTGGATAGAGATGATGACAGGGAGGGGAGGCAGAGTTCAACCTCATTTCTTGTAGCAAAAAGAACAGAGCCACAGATCATCCCCTTTATCTAAAGCCCCATTCCTCCTCAACTGTCATAATCTGTCTGCTTTTTCAACCACAAATAATTTTGCTTTTCAAGAAGCACTTCCTTTGTCTCTTATCGGTTTGTACATCATCCGTAAGGGTTATGATACTCAAGTAGCAGGATCCTCCAGTGGCCTATTAGAATCAGAGATCACAGCACATATTTTGTCCTGAAGACAGATACTGGATGTAAGCTTTCCTCAAGCAATGAATCTCACTCTTAAGATTCTAGGAAACAATCAACAGCATGTCTTCTTTACAGTGGTTATTATGGTGACTCAAAGTATTTGGGCCTTTTGGGAGGCTTCAGATAAATGAAAAGAAAATCAGGCATTAAACATATGTACTAAAATTCATTTCAGCATTATTCATAATTGCCCCATGATGTTCATCAACAGTCAAACGGATAGGGGGGCGCCTGGGTGGCACAGTGGTTAAGCGTCTGCCTTCGGCTCAGGGCATGATCCCGGCGTTATGGGATCGAGCCCCACATCAGGCTCCTCCGCTAGGAGCCTGCTTCTTCCTCTCCCACTTCCCCTGCTTGTGTTCCCTCTCTCGCTGGCTGTCTCTATCTCTGTCAAATAAATAAATAAAATATTAAAAAAAAAAAGTCAAACGGATAAATGAAGTATATATTCAAACAAGGAGTAATATATAGCAATGAGTGCAATCACACAAAACCATGGATGAACCTCATACAATTGAGCAAAAAAAGCCAGACACCAAAGTATATACTGTGTAATTCTACTTATACAAAGTACCAAACCAGGCAAAACAAGCTACGGTGTTAGGAGTAAGGATGATGGTTACCCCTGGAAACGGAGTAGTAGTGATGAGAAGGGAACATGAGGAGGGTTGTACAAGTATGTCGTCTGCTCTACGTTCACAATATGTACAACTTTTTGTATGCATCTCATACTACAATGATTAGTTAAAAAAAATAAAATTAAAAAAATAAAAACAGCAGCAGCAGCAAGAAGAGGAAGGGGCGAAGAGAAGGGAGGAGGCTGTAATGGCAACAGGGCTTTTATCTAATAGAAACCAGAGATTTTTATTGGGCTATATCCTGCCCACTGCCAAAGACTCAGGAAACGTCCCAGTCCATACGCTACTAAGAGAAGAAAGATCACACAAATATTGCATCCTTCAGGAACATTTCCAGTCTCTTCTCATGTACTGTATTTTTTTAAGGGAGGTAGAAGTCGTCTTCCCTGGCAATCTATCATCCCCTTTGTTATTCTAGGTTCTTTACCACAAATACTTCTGCATTATGACTTATAGAAGCAAACTGCACAGACAAGTGGGCTGCTAGCGGGAAGTTCAGGACGTAAGAGTAACATCTAAGATTCATTCACAGCAACTACAAAACCAACAAAGGAGGGGGGGCAACAGGAACTACACTGAGCAACTATATAGGCATTTCAAACTTAAGAAAATTCAGCAGAGGAAAAACAAGCACTTTCAAAAGCTTTCTGCCACTTGTCTGAGTCACTCGACTTTATTATGATGAATTATAGACCAATTATTGTTATTCCTCAAAAATATATTTTTTATACAATGAATAGTACATTTATTCATTCACTCAACACATATTGATTGAACACCTACTAAAGGTCAGGTACTATATTAGATGCTGACAATACGAGAAGAATGATTGTGGTCTCTGATTTTTTTTAGGGTGCCATAGATTAATGGGAGAAAAAACTAGTAAATTATTATAATATACTAATAGAAAAAGTACAGATTATTAAGAGAGTAAAAGACACCCCCCCCACTAGGTTGTATACATAGCAGGTGATGAGAGATTATTTGCTTTCACTACAAAAATCACTCAGGCTAACTTGAACAAAAGAGATTTTACTGGATGGATAGAAGCACATTTTATGAAATCCAGAGCAAAAGTGAGGCAACTCCAAAGGCATTGGATTGTGCTCTTACAAGTCACCACGAATTGAAGAAAGAATCTCTTCTCCCTTGGTCCCTCACCTGTCACCCAGAATTTCAACCTTCTGTTTCTATAGCTCAGCTTCATTTTTCTCTTTCTCCGGTGGTCACTTTTCCTGGTGCGTTTGCACTTACGCAAGCAAAGCCACGACCGCCCTAGTGTTATGCCATCTCAAAGTGTGGAACCCCAAAAGAGATGATGTCCCAGTTGCAAGTTTTCAGGAAAGCTGCATCCTAGCATCTCGGGTTAGCTGCTCATTTAAGGGGTAGGTACCAGAGCAATCCCTGCAAGTGAGCACTGGCTCTCCAACAGCTTCACAGAAAAGGCAATGTTTACTGGAGTTTCGAAAGCTGGGCAGAGTCTTGCCAGCAACAAATGAGGATCGGAATGTTCTAGATAAACAATGCAACATGCACAAATGCAGAAAGGCATGAATTGTTTCTAGAAGTGGTTTTATAGAAACGTCTTTCTCAAAGCCTTAACACGCAGGGGTTAGGAGTTTTCCTGCAGAGTAAAAAGGTCATTTTGGCAAAACAAATTTAAAGGAAGTCACTGTTAAGAAACATTCTCAAATTACCCATATCTGCCAGAGATGTTTGAAAATGACTAGGTGCTAAGGAAGTGTTGTCTGGAATGCGTTAAGAGAGAAATCATTTATAAAGATGCAAGAGTCTTTCGAAGATCATAAACAGAAATTCTATTAAACTAATAGTCAATGGTGATACTAAAAGCAAACATGAAAAAGTCTCTCATTCTGAAAATAGGCTAATATCTTCCAAATAGTATGCATGTATTCAAAAGTCAGACTCGAGATAACAAACCCCTAAGGATTTGGTAAACTTTCACAGTGCTATTTGTAACCTCTCAACTTCCCACTTAATTTAGTAAATGTGAGTCATGGTGTTGATTTCCAAGGGTCTCTAGTGGCAATACTGATCTGACTAAATCAGATATATCCTTGACATTCTAACACATATAGCAAATAATTTCCTTCCCCTGCGTGCACGGTTATGTTAACATTTATGTACTGTTTCTAATATTTTCTAAGTTGCATCCTGAGTGAAGCATAATTCTTTCCCCTTTATTAATTTATTAATTCCCCTTTATTAGTCTTTTTAATGGATTTATCAAAACTCTTTTAGCCAAGTCAGCGCATCAGTGCTTTCAATTTCAACCAATAGGCAACAATACTTGCTCCCCTCCATTTTTTTTTTTAATTTTACTCTGGTATGTTTAAATTTTTTCTGATTAAAAATTAGAACTTTGCTTCTTAGATTTAAACAGTTTCTTTGCTTTCATATTTCCCCTAGTTGTAAACTTAGAGAAAGCTACTCATAGCTTTAAATTATGCAGGAATGAATTATCTGTGTATGTCTTGCTGCTAAAAGAATGTTCTTGTGATCATTGACAACTGGACTTCCCTCGTCCTTGTTTCTGCACTTTCTCCTAGGCATGGCTTCCTTTTTAGGCACCTCTGTGGGAAGATGATGTTACACTTGCTTAGGAAGGAACGATAAGAGATGCTGACCTCCAGGTCTAATCAAACATGGAAACACCTGGGCATTGTTCAAAGAGCCCTTGATCTGGGCTTCAAAGTCTCCGTCGGCTTCCCATGGTCTCTCAAACAATAGCAAGTCCTCAGTCACTGTGAGGATGAGGTGCTGTATCTGAAAACCGCACAGGTTGTATGGGATCATGAGTTTAGAAATCAGTCTGAGATGATTTGGGGTTCCACCTAGGTGGAAAGCAGACACATATTTACCTGTTTTCAATATTGAAATTTCGAGAAAATGTCATCTGAATAAAGGTGTTCTCTTAAAGTTTTTGAAACCTTTGACCTAATTGATCTCTCGGTTTCTTTCTACTTCCCAATGCCTATAATCACGAGAAAGAGCATAGGAACAGTTCTCTTTTTTCTATAAGTAAGCTTTGTCATTGCATTGTTTTGCCCAGAGGAAAGAATAAAATCCATTATGATATGGTCTGAGTATTAGCAAAGTCAAGACTGAAAATCCCTTGGGGGTCCTCCATTGAAGTCTTCAACCAAGAACATTCCAGCACTAAGATAAAAATGGATAAGGACAAAGCAAACAGCCTCTTGAAGCATGAATTGAAGAGCTCTATTCACTGCTACGACCACCAACTGCTTCCCATTTTCATAAGACCTTTCTCTATTCAGACTCTGATTACCTGAAGGGTTACTGTTCGGTCCTCCAAAGTGTTCACTATATAACTGAAATTATTACTGAGAAAAGCCAAGATCAAACCGCTTATATTGATATTGACCTTTCCCCCAAAGAAAAAGCCAGTGGTTTGCCCAGTGGACTCTTAAACCAGTGGTTCTTAGAGTGGAAACAGGACCAAACACATCAGTATCACCTGGGAACTCAATTGAAATGCATATTTTGAGGCCCTATCAGCAACTCTGGGGGTGGGCCGAACCAAGCCAGCCACCCTAGTTTAGAAGTCCTCCAGATGATTCTGATACACACCCACGTCAACTGTTCTCAATTACATCTTTCTTCTGGACCAACGACAAGCTTTACTGAAGAGATGTTATTGATGCAAGATGTAAGGCCTTGAAAGATGGAGCAATGTCTGGACAAATTATTCATCAGAGATATTTACCCTTTCCCTTCCTTCACTTCCTGTTTTTTCCTCATGCAGAAAAAGAAAGATTTTCCTTGGGGATACTTTTATCTTGAAGAAATGACAAAGTCAGGACAGAATCTAAATCAAAAGATTTCAGAAAGAAGTCTGAGATATGTGGGGGCTTTCAATTCTGATCATTAGTGCTAATACTGTCAGTGCAACTGCGACCCTATTAACTAAGAGCTGTGACCTTAGGCACCATCGGCATTAGGTTCAGCGGCTCCTAACCCCAGGTACACTGAAGTCATCTTGCTGCTACAGCTCCTAGCTGGTCTTCAGGCCCTCGTCTTGGCTATTATCCCTACACCACGCCCAATCTTCTTACAATTCTGAAGTAAAGGGTTATCTAAACTTCTTCAGAAAGCTAAGTCATATGCTTCTGTAAGCCTTTATGCCACCTGGAACATAATTCTTGCTGAAAGAATTGGCTCTAGTGTTAAGTGGTTACTAGCTGCCTACTGCAATCATTTTCAAGGAGGTGAAAATATTCTTTATTTGCTCTTCTGATTGACGGTAGCCTGGGGTTTTAAACAACAGTTTCTTTAGAAAGGTGGCAATATCAGAGTGATGGGGATGGAATGATTTTTGGTATGTGTCATACATATTCTGTTTGCAAAATGCTATGAGACATTTGGATAAAAGGCAACATTTGGGTACACAAAAGACACTTTTGGGGGGCCAAATCTACCTATTGAGACAAAGTTTTTATGATTATTTACATTTATTATCATGTTCTATATGCCAGCTTGCAGAATTCATGAAAGAGAGTCATGGCTTAATCCATATTCTAAAAGTCTTTGAAATAATGTGGGAGGAAGGAATTTTCTTGTAAGAAAAAACTTAATAGTAGCCCCTTACCTGTTCATTGTGCTTTGTGGTTTAAAGGGGCTTTCATACACACCCTTTCACAATAACTCTGTAGCACAGATAAGATGAGCGTAATTATGCCATTTATATAGGTGAGAAACAGAAGCTCGTGGAGGTTAAAGGTCTTGCCAAAGTTACACAGCTAGTAAATGGTAGAGTTCACACCCGGACACAGAAGGGTACCATTCATTTCTGCTTCTTGGAGAAAAGGAAAATTGAAAGGAGAGAGGGAAATGCTGTGAACAGAACTCAGATAAACTAGTGCTTCTATGTTCCCAAGTCCCCAGTCTTTCCCTACCGGCCAGTTTGAGCTATCTGGGACTCATCCCAGCTAGGGCTCCACACAGTAAATCTTAGAGGCATGCAGTAAACCCGAGTAGGGATCCACCCTCCATGTCAGAACGCAGACTGTGGTGTGGAACAGAGACAATAAGATCAGTTGCAAGAGAGAAATGAGGTCCAACAGCCATCAATTTAGGGTTGGCTTACTGTCTTTTGATCAGATGGCCATCCTGCAATGTCATTATGGACTTTTGTTTAATTTTTTAATCGGTAATTTTAAGGACCGGTAGTCAAAATATCCAGCAGGGTTTAGAAGAAATATGGATAGTAAGGATGGTTTCACTTACAAACCTTCCTTCGTGAACTTCAAGCAATGTGCCTTATGCAACTCATTGTAAATGGAAGGAAATAAAACATGTACTGAATGCTTGCTACGTGATAAAGGCAAATCCAGTCACCCCAACAAGCCTCTGTGAGGCAGATGTCATAACTTCCATGTTGCAGATTCATTCCCTCAACTGAGTTATTGAGCTTCTATTATATGCTAACCCCTAAAGAGAAGACTCTGAAGGAAAATTTGTACCCTCACTCATCCTCTACCATGAGAGAAACAGGGACAGTGATGAAATATTAAGGCGATACAGTGACAGAAAACAGGACAACATTCGGGAATTGAGAAGGGACAGCAGAGCTGAGTCTCAGTAAGGAGTTAAAGAAAAGTAAAAGAATTCTAGGGAGAAGAAACGGAGACAAAAAATGATACAGTGTCAGGGAGAAATTTTATAAAGGGAAAATTTTAAAAAGAGTATAAAGTAGGAGAAAGGGCTGGGAATTGGGGGAACGCCTGTTAAGAAACACGGCTTTGTCTGAGGATGATGAGGACTTGTTGGAAGATAGAACACGGTGCGATGAGAACCTTAAATGGACCACTCACTGCAGGATGGAAGAGGACTCTGAGAGGAGTAAGACCAGACAGAAGAAAGCTAGTTAGTCTGGTTAGATCATTGTGGTGATCCACGCAAGAGATGGTACACAGTTGAGTTTTCACAGTGAAACTAACGAAGGAAATAAAAGGCAAGATTTAAGAAATAGTGGGATTTTTTTTTAAAAAAGTGTCAGTAGTTAGTGATTACAAATAGAGGAAGAAATAAGGTCTGTTCAGTTAAATATTTTCCTCAAGGCAACATGACCAGGAGGTGGCAGAACCTGGAATCTAACCCCATGATGGAGAAGGAGGATAAAAGATAAAGAACTTCTCTTGTATACACCGTACACTTCTACTTCAGGAAATAGAGATGATATACTAGATTTAACTCCATATGTGTGCATTCATTAATACATAACTTGTTTCCCCCAATGAACATACCAAGCCACAGTAAGAGAGAAATCCTTTAGATTTTTTAAAATTGTTTTTTAATTTTTTTTTTTTTTTTTTTTAGAGAAGGGTGATTTTGGAACTAGATTTGAAGCAGAAATAGAACACTCAGGGAATGACTTGAAAATAATAATAGAACAAAAACAGAAAAAAGAAAACTTATTTGTATACGTGAAAGTTTCATGAAGCTTAACCAGAATTTTCTTTCACTGAAATAAGCTCAAACTCTTTTCTTCTACAGAGAAATCTCGGTGTGCATCCTCTTTGATTCGTCCAAGAACACTTGAGTAGCAGTATCTGGTTAGGCAAACGTAAAGAGAGTAGACACCCACCCCTGCGGGGGGAAAGGGGAACAGTGCACTTTGCACCTGGCAAAGGCTGATCCTTCCAATCTGTTTGGGTGCTAGAGAACTGTTGGAGAGTAGATAGCACATTTGCATTTGGGTTGAGGAGGCTTCTGGGAGGGATAGGGATCATAAACCCATCCAGATAATCAATGGATGTAGTCTCTTTGATGGTCCTCACCATGAAAGGGACTCACACACCCAGAAGGGCTGTCAGCATTAAGTAGATGCTGGCCTCGGGAATGGCACTGAGCACCTGGAACAGCGTGCAGGCTGCAGACAGAAATCCACTTGGACAGAGTTCTCTTTCTCACGGTGCCCATGTAAACTGTGGCTTTGCCTGGGTATACAGCTGAAACGTTTGTAACTTTGGTAGCCCAACTATGGGTACCACTTGTAGCTCGTGCAATCTGCACAAAGAAGGCATTATTGCTGTGGTGGTCATTCACTGGGCTGTGCAAGATGTATTTTCAACAGCGCCCCCATGTTGCTTCAGCAGCAGAAGCCACAGAAGGAGTAGATCAAGAGTAGATGCCAGTTCTCTAGGCCTGGCATCTGCCCCATTAGGCTGTATTAGCAATGAGGGTTTGTACAACATTTGAGCATTGGGAGAGGCAGGAAGGTCTCAAGCATTGGATTATTGGTTAATAGAATCTATAGGAGCTCAAGTATTTAATCAAAAGAACAAAAGTGATCCAAACATATTTGTGTCTCAAGCTGGTGAAACCGAATATACAATATTAACTAAATCCTTAAAAGTTTTCCTATTTCTATTTCTTTTATCTATACACTTTCTTCTCATTTCATATGCGCTTCACAGAACACTCTGGCATTGATTCGCTAAAGCATCTTCACAGTAACATATAAGGTATTCCAAAGACACTATATAATATACCCAGTTTGTAGATGAGGAAAATAATGACAGAGCTGAGACGAGGTCTCTACCCTGGCATTTTAGCTCTGGTCCACAGGCCCCAGATGTATTCTATTTACCACTCCTGGTCCTGCCTTCGAAAGTTCCAATCTGCATAGCTGTTTGTAAATTAAAACAGAAGGCTAAATTAAAAGGGAGAGAAAGCAAGCCATGTCTGACAGTAATATTAATCCCTCTGAAATCGCTGGCCTTTTCAATTAACAGCCTCTTTCTGAGATGTTTATTGCTCTTGGCTTGAACTGAGGTCATTAAAATACTCATGAGCAGGGTTCTCAAACAGCCTGCTTAAACTCTCTCTACAAGGGTTTGGGTACCACTTCTGCTTTGCATAGATTCAGAGAGAAGGCATAATAAAGCAGGCCCCACAGCTGTCATTTTTGCCTCTTCGCCTTTACTTTATTACTCGAGTTCATGAGCCTGTTCAGAATTCACCCCTGGATATACTCCATCATCCCGGGAAGAAACCTATATACTTCATTTCAAACGTAGGTCTGGAAGAGAGTAAATATATAAATTAGGTAAACCCCTGCGTACAGCATCAATCCCAGCTCAGCTCAATGTGATTTTGCACATCCACCTAAAAGGCTCAGCATAAAAAGCACGCTCCATGGCACGATGAATCAGGGCGGCTTTACTAACCCACACTGAATTAGCCTCCTCACACTGGAATATTTTACAGCATTATTTTATTGGCAGTCACTGTCACCGAATAAACTACAAAGTAGTGACTGATGAAGTAGAACCAGACAGCTTGACGGATCTAGATTACTTGTAGAAGAGGAGTATTTTGCCAAGCGCCGCAACAATAAAGCCATCCTGATGCTCATAAAACGAGATAACGGATGGTGGCACATCTCCGCTGAACCAGGGCTTGGGAAAATTACCTGGTGAGGATAAAACTGACATCAGAAGCCTTGGTATTTTCAAGTGCATGAGTTTGCTTTTGTTTTTATTTGTTTTATAACAGAAGGCAATAATATTTCTGAACATACCGTATTTTATCACGGTTGCCAAACACATCATGCACTCGTTACACACTTATATCCGGGAGAAAAGTAAGTAGACTGTAATGTAAGAAGCTGCTCACACCGAGCATGAAGTGTTGGTACACAAGGAGTCAGTGACTCTTGTCTTTTTTCTCTAAGCTTTCTGATTAGTCCATTGTTGATCTAAAAACAGCTCATGATCATTTTTCCCAGAAAAAAAGGATGAACAGATTGTTTCAGAGGTGACAGAAGTTTGAAATTTAAGTGTGTAATGCCATTTTACCCATGTTTAATGGTGGACACAATTTTGCTTCATCCCAGGAAGGAGAACCTTCCATTTCTTGTGAGTATGATAAAATTGACTGACAATCTAAAGACTATGTCCTGAATTACATGAACAGGAGGGGTTTTCAAAGTGCGAGGAGGTAAACAGGGTCCTGTGTGCCTCCCTTTTGCATCTCTCAGAGCTATCTTTCTAAAACCAGACCTGATTATTTTGTCCACCTGGTTCAAAACTTTTGCCTATAGGAGAAAACCCGAACCATTTGAGTTAACCTATATGACCTTTGCCACTGGGTCTCCGCTCTCTCTCCAACTCCAGCCTTCATCTTTTCATGGGAACATCCAGCCGCAAGGCTCCATGTCCTTTTTTTGAGAGAGAGAGAGAGAGCGCGCGAACGAGTGAGTTTGAGTGGGAGGGAGAAGGAGAGGGAGAAGCAGACTCCCTGCTGAGTGGGGAGCCTGACCCAGGGCTTGATCCCAGAATCCTGGGATCATGACCTGAGCCAAAGGCAGATGCTTAAGCGACTGAGCCACCCAGACACCCCGTCCTTTCATTCTTCAATACCAACTTACACAGCTTCTCTCTGCCAAGAATACCAGTACCTTCTCTGCTTATTCACTCTCTACCACTCAGTCCCCCCTTTATGATCCTTTCACTCCACATCTATCTCTTTAAAAAATACCTTGAGTCTTATTGGCAGTTCTTGTTCAGGGCGTAGAGAGATAATAGAATATCCACCAATGAGGAAGTGGCTGGACTGCTAGGAACCAGTTTGGTGCCTGGCATAGGTTCTGGAACATAACAGGCACTGCAGAAATGTCGAAATCAACCACATTTAATTTTTTAAACTGTGCTTATGCCTGTTCTCTTCACTACTTTGAGATTTCCTTGAGAACTAAGACTCTGTTTTATTTATTATACTATTCCTAGCTCAAGCATCTAGCAGAATGAGTAAATGAGAAAATGAGCAGGGATGCTTTTCAGGTACTAATATCTAGATTTAAATCCAGGCTACTACTTACTAACTTGAAGACTGGAGACAGTCCTTCCCTTTCCTCACCTATAACATGGTAATGCACGTTTCTACTCTTTAGGGTATTGTGAAAATCAAGAGTAGTGACATGTTTATGGAACAGCCTCGTGTTTGACACAGGGTACGTGTTCGATAAATGTTGGTTCATTCCCTCTTCCTGCTGTATATTTCAACTAGTAATATTCCCAGCTGCCAGTAACAGAAGACCCAATGTACAGTGCCTTAAACAAATGCTAGCCTGTTTTTCTTAAATAGCAAGCGGTACAGCAGGAAGCAAAAGCTGGTAACTTTCTCCTAACATCCATTGCGTTGAGTCAGGAGAAAACCTCTCAGCTCTTCGTGTTTATGGCTCTGAATAAAATCACTGCTGCCCCAGCCTCTACATCACTATCATTATTTAAGAAGAGGGTCCCTAAAATTCTGCTTATCCTAGCAAGCCTCCTCACCTTAATACGCATCCACACTATGATGGTTGTAACCATCAAGGCTAATTTAATTTCATACTCTTAATTTATACTGCGTGACATCAAGTCCAGAATGCATCATCACTCACTTTTGAGATTCTAGTTCACGTCTGGCTCTTTCAGTGTGAAACATACCCACACCTTAGCACTCCTAGCCCTCTCTTTTCCCTGCTTTATACTTCTGATAATTTTTTTTGTCATTTTGACATACCCCTCCCCCCCCACACACAGAAATTTGTGTTCTGTCTCTTCTGACACTAGAATATAAGGTGCATGAGAACAGGGATGTTGTCTGTTTTCACTGCTACATCTCTAAAATTTAAAACTATGTCTGTAACCTGTAAATGCCTGATAAACATCTGCTGAAAACTGGAATAAATAGCAGAAGCACTGATGAACATCTCAGGGACATCTAAGCTCAGGTCTTTTCTGTGTTTTTGCTCTGTTATTTGGAGGGGGTTGGGCTGTAGGATGGCTACTCCACTGCTAAGCAGTCCCCATATAGCTTGGGCAGGTTTCCCCTGGCATATTATTCATCAGACCTGTGCCACACGGTACCCTTCACTTCAAGGGATGCTGTCCGTCCAGTTTAATCTTCCCAGTAAGCAAAGGAAGAGAGAAGAGATTGGAAATAGGTGTCGACTCGGCCACTATACAGTTTTTGCCACAAGTTTCTCTGTGATCTTACATACTATACTTAAGTGAATGAATCAGAATTTAAAGCACCATGTATTAGACAGACGTAGCAGGTAAGGAATCTTGAATGTAGTATGATTTCATGGCTTAGAAGAGAAGGTAGGTACATACTTTTACATAAGTGAAGAGAGCCACAGTAGGGATATGTCAAAATTACAGGCACTACAAACCCCCCATTACCATTTGGTTTTGGAAAGTGTCTTGAATTTATATTTGCATAGGACGAACTCACGTGCTTAGACAAATATAGGGTTCACTTTCTACTGAACATTTCTAATAAAAAAAAAAGTACCTCAATTACAAATTGCCTGAAAAGAGAATAGCTTCCCTTTGACCGTCTGCTGTATTCCACATGCTTTGCATACATGGAGCCATTTAACGCATGCAACAACAATCCCTCAAGGTAAGCACTACTATCTCCAGTGTAGAGATGATATCATCACCTATTTTAGAAATGAGGAAACTGAGGTGCAGAGATTTTTTTTTTAACTTAGTTTTAGTAAAGGAGAGGCAGGATTTAAACTAAGTTTGGTTTTGTCCCAGAGTGCAGTTATCCAGCTATGTTCCAAGCTCTTCCTCACACAGAAGGACCATGCTGCACTGTGTCATCCAAAGTTGAGCACTGCAACAGAGTTTGCCTATTTTCTCTTCCTAATCCAGACGCTGACCCATCCTAGGTGAACTACATCCCCTCGGACTGATGCAAGGTCTCCGCCAGGGATTCTCGGATCAAAGAGAAGGCAGGAAGTAACTAGATATAAAGGCTTTCTTCAAATAAAACAAAGTGCAGGGAGTTGAGATGTCTGCTAGACTACCCGATCAGCTCTGATCAATACTGAGTCCCTTGTCAACAAAGCAAATCCATAAGCAGAGAAGACACTGTCTCTAAAGGGGAAAGGAACAGATTGTGCTGCGGACAGAGCTCTGGATTCTGTCGTCATTTTTCATTTCCTTTGGAGTCTTTCGGAAAGAACTTCTATTAAAGGGACCCTTGCTAACTGAGACGCCAACCCTCAAGAGGGGGACTCTACTGCCAGCTACCTCTCCCTTTACACACACCTCCGAAGTTTGGTATTCGTGGAATGAGAGAGGAGGGGAAATCGATGAGTAGCCATTGCCTACTTCAGTTCATACCCTTCGTTCATCAGCCTGCAAACCACAGGACATTTCCAACTATTGCTATACAAAAAAGAAAAATAACCTTTCTTGTCTGTAAAACAATCTATGGTGTGACTATAATAAGAACATACTCTAGGTATCACCACAGTAAACAAAGCTGAAATCAGTAGAAAATTGGACGAAAAAGAAGTAGGATTATTGAGAAGAGTTTTTTTCCCCAGATACTTCCCATTTCACTGCTCTGAATCCCCACAGCAATATTGGAAGGCAGGTATTATTTTCATTATTTTATGAATGAGGGAACGGAGGTCAGCGAAGCTCAAGACCGAAAGACACTATATAGGGAATATGTCCATTTCCTGCCAAACGTGTGTTTTGTCACTTGACCACACCACCTTTTAAAGTTTCTCTTTGACTTTCCCAAGATACACCAGCTTTTGATTCAACTGTGATCATATTTTAAGATGATCAGACCAAAGCCAACTTGAATCAATAAAAGGTACTGTAGATTTAGGGCTGCAGAAAAAGACTGGATAAAATTAAGCTTCTATACCAAACAGCCCCCAGACTATAGAATCTCTAACAAAGTTGATTCTCTCTCAAAATAATAGTCCAGGGGGCACCTGGGTGGCTCAGTCAGTTAAGCGTCTGCCTTCAGCTCAGGTCATGATCTCAGGGTGCTAGGATAGAGCCCCACATCGGGCTCCCTGCTTGACAGGAAACCTGCTTCTCACTCTCCCTCTGCCGCTCCCCCTGCTTGTGCTCACTTGCATGCTCTCTCTCAAATAAAATCTTTAAGTAATAATAGTAATAATAATGATGATGATAATAATAATAATTATTATAATAGTAGTAGTCCAGAAAGTAGATGGGAAGCAAAAGGCAAGCAGTTCTACTATAGCTGGTGTCCAGACACTCAGGTTCCTTTAATCACCACTTGGGGTGTTGCCCTCCTCCTCTCAGTTATTGCCGGAGCTCATGAGCACCGTAGAGCTTAGCCCACAGAAATTGTGAAAAAGGAATGTAGGGCTACCCGTTCCCTTTCAGAGAAGTGATGAGCAAGTTGTACAGATTACTTACGCTCAACATTCACTGTCCAAAATTTAATTGAATGACCAAAACAAACTGCAAAGAGTCTCTAGCTGGGTCACTATGGGTATTGCTAAGATGCATTAAAGTCTGTATTGGAAAAAAAAAAAAAAAAGATCAAGTGAATGGACACAAGGGACAAAGTACTTTCAGATATATATCTCTTTTCTTGACTGAAGTAGATTTGCCTGGAAATCTCACACAATATCATCTTATTAGGGTGATTTATATTTTTTCACATAACTAAAAATGCTGCTTTTCAAATCCAAATGACTTTGAGCCCTTTCTGAAACCAAGGTTGTGGCAAGGGGATAACCGGTGGTCAGCAAAGTTTCCAGTGGAATATTAGTATCTTTAATATTAATTAATATTAATACTGAGGTTCTACGGGGACCTGCTATAATTATACAACATCCCTTCCCAGTCACAGCTAGCCAGTGACCCAGCTGAATAAAGGAAGTAAAAAGCAGCTCGACCGGCTCTGCTTTTTACTGATCTCCATAGGGCTGCTCTCCTGCAGAGAGGATTGCAGATTATAAAGGAATATTAAACAGCCTTCCTTTCCCCAAAGGAGTGATTGAAGAGTTTCTGAAAGAGCCCTGGGCACAGAGCAGGTTAGCAAGTCATGCCATATCTAGGGCTGTGCCACAGTCTCACAGAACTCAATCTTCAGTTCTTAAAGATTCCTCTTTGTGAACTCGTGATCCAAACAAAAGCAGCCGCTAAACATTCAGAAGTACCAGGATGCCACTGAAAGCCTCATCGACTATGGTAATTTTCTTGCCTAGGTAACAGTATGAGCCTTGTATGACAGCCAAACGGAATTCAGAGTGCGTAGAAAGTTGAATTTTACAAATAATACATCCAAAGTGTTGAAGAGCTCCTTGATGGTGCTGCAAAGCCATGCCCCTCAAGTCCATTACGTAGACCCTAAAAGTGGCTCCTAATCTGGAAACAGCACAGTGTGCTGGTGGGATGCTTATACTCTGAGCCCCTCAGAGTGGTTCAGATCCTGGTGCTGCTACTTCCAAGCGTTTTTCAGAAAGAAAGCTAAAACCAATTAAGAGACATTTGCCATTATTTAGTCATTCCTTCTTCTGATACACTTTTGTCTTCTGGTACCTACAGTGCATGAGATAAAAACTGAACAAAGTCTAAACTGAAGCAGTGGCAGAAGAAGAACAGAGAACAGAAAAGCTATTTGTTATTTTGCAAATCAAACCGACATCCTCCAAAGTAAACACAGATCTCATTAGGTCATTCTCAGCTCCCTGGGATCTAATGGATTTGCTGCAGCCTGCTTTCTGCCGCCGCCTATTTTCTACTAGTAATTTCACACCATGACGTCCACATAGACGTCATCATAATGGGGAAGGCTGAATAAATTTTTATTAGTGAAGCGTGATAACTCTTTGCTTCCCTCACCCCAAACCCACAGATGTTTTAGATTACAAGAAGACTTGAGCAAGAAAAATACAAACTTCTGACCCATGGCATGAGTGGGTTGTGGCAGAAAGCACAAGGCTCAAAGCCAAAACTTTAAAATGATTCCTGGTTTAGTTCTGTTGTGACAGAATATCAAACTATACAACTCTATGGTCACTGAAAGTCTTCACTGGTCAAATGGGCACAGCAACGGCTGTGATGCCCACGTCATGGAAAGGTTTAGAAGATATCAACTCAAAACACTTTTTGTATCAAAGTGTCCTGTGGGAACTTCTCCTAGGGAAGAGACTTGGAGTCTCTCAACTTTCTTAGCGCATATTCTAAGCCCAGAACATCAGATAAAAATTAACACTGGAGCAGCACAGGAATATGACTGGAAATATGAGAGGAAATCCAAACGGCTCTATGTGGTAATTATGTGTGTGAATATACGTGTGTGTGTGTGTGTGTGTGTGTGTGTGTGTGTATTAAAGGGGTTCAGGACAGCCCCTTCCCCAGAATGTGCCACTTTATTTTTTTTTTGAAGATTTTATTTATTCATTTATTTGAGAGAGAGAGAGAGAGAGAGAGAGAGAGAAGCAGACTCCCTGCTGAGCAGAGAACCCGATGTGGGGCTTGATCCCAAGACCCTGAGATCATGACCTGAGCCAAAGGCAGATGCTTAAATGACTAAGCCACCCATGCGCCCCAGAATGTGCCCCTTTAGCAGGTGATTTTAAGGTGAACTTTTGTCCCTCCCTTAACTACACAAAATAATCTAAATGGAGGGTCTTTCTCAGCCTAAGAGTTACTAGCAGAGATAAATGTTATCTGAGTGACCCACCTGTATGGTAAGGCAAGCACCTAATTATCAAACAGCTGCTCCTCTTACTGCCCTGTGAAGTACCTTTCTTTCCTCTGAAGTGCTAGACCCCTACCCCCTTTCCCCTTAGCAAAGAATGGCATATAGACCTCATTTTGCCTATCTTTGGAATTTCCATGTCTATGTGGATTCCCCATATGTAAGCCTATTACATTTGACTTTCTCCTATTAATCTGTCTCATGTCAATTTGATTCTCAGTCCAGGTGGAAGGATCTTTGAGGGCACAGGAATTCAATGTGTACACATATATGTGTATGTATGTATGCATTTGTGTAGATGTTATATTATATATAACACACACACACGCACACACACACACACACACCGGTTCGGTCACTGCTCTGCTTCTCCTAATGTGATAGAAGAGAGAGAGGAACAAATACCAAAGTAATGTGGATGCTGGAGTACTTACATTAATCGGCTATTTATTGTGAAGGTTTTGGTGTTGATTCAATGGTTTTAAGACCTTAAATGCTGTAACATCTGAACATGATAAAAATTATGTGAGCAAGGTTTTGCCTCTAATGATTTCAAGTTCAGTATCTGAAGAAAAATCAGAACAAATGAGTCAAGGCTCTTCTAGTATTTTAAAAGTGTTGGTGTTTCCTCTATGTAATAGTTCTCAAGTCTATATCAAAATTAAATGTCCTCCTATCTAACATTTGGAAATCCTGATAACATAAGAAGTGGTTCTTGGGCAAAGGTGTTCTTATAAATCACCTGAAGAGGTTTTTGTTTTTGTTTTTATAATACAAATGCCCTAATTCCAACACCCCCCGGCCCCCACTTTCCACTTGCTTTAAGGTCTGTGCAAGGGCCTAGGAATCTGCGTGCTAACCCTGGTCCCTACCACACGCAGATGTGCCAACAATCCATGGCTATTACAGGACAAAGTGACCTTAGTCATCACTTAACACAAACGCCCATGGTTTGGAGATAAATAAGCCAGATAGGCAAACTTGAGTGAACTGCCCGATCTCACAGCACAAAAGTCAGCAGTCAGAACTAGATTTCTTCCATCCTTTTGGAGATTTTAGAAGACCACATTAAAAAAAAAAAAAAATCTACACCAGAGTACCTGGGTGGCTCTGTCAGTGAAGTGTCTGACTCTTGATTTTGGCTCAGGTCATGATCTCTGGGTTGTGAGATGGAGCCCATGGTCAGGCTTTGTGCTGGGCTTGGAACCTGCTTAATAAGATTTTCTCTCCCCCTCTCCTTCTCAGCCTCCCCTGCATGCTCGCTCTCTCTCTCTCTCTCTCAAAAGAAAAAAAATCTACACCTATTTACCATTTGGACTAAGGCAAAGCCTTCCTTGCCGTATTTTCTGCAGAATCATAAATGGCAGTGTCAAGAGGCCATAAAGCCACCAATCCTGTTGGACGGTAGTAAGACTTTGCTGCCTTGGCAATTAGCTGGAGACTTGAGGACTATGAATTTTCACTTCTGTACCCATTTTTCTTATACAGAGCAGAATTTTAAGCTCAGCCACCCACTTCTACAATAGTGACATGCCAGGTTTGGGATTAAAATTTTTATGGAATACCCAAATATTCCAGTTCAGATCCTAAATAATAACCTCTAGGATCTCAGTCTTAACAATCGTTCATGGTGACAGTCATTTCTTTGGCAAAAAACAAAAAACAACAACAACAAAAAACTCTGCTCACTTTCTCTTCCAGATTAATATTCTTACACTATTTGTTTTTACCTTTAAGAAAATATTTTGTATTCACACTGATGACCATCTGCTCCCCACAAAAACACCTCTTTCTACTTTTCCCTATGTAACAATTAATAGAACAGAGCTGCCAATTCCTTTTGGATAAAGAAAAGTTATCTAACGACAGCTATTTAATCATTGACCTTATAGAACCACACGATACATGGCACATGAATTTGCTCAGAACTGAAAATCAATTTGAGGATAAAACATAATAGTCATGACGAAAGTACACATTCATGTAGAAAATACTCATCAAGCATTTCTTCCTCCAACAAATACTTATACAGACAAAGAATCTACTATGTTGCAGGCATTATACTAGGTGCTGGGGGTGCAGCAGTCAATGAATGAGAAAGATGTGATCCTTTCCCTGTGGAACTGTCAGCAGCGAAAGAAAAATGTTGAAAAAAGAAAAAAAATTGATTGTAATTGTGATAAGAACTAAAAGAGAACAGTGAGAGTTCCAAGAGAACCATGGGGAACCGTAATGATCTTTGGATTAGAAAAGACCTTTTGGGGGCACCTGGCTGGCTCAGTCAACAAGCAGGTGACTCCTGCTCTCAGGGTTATAAGTTCAAGCCCCAGTCTGGGCACAGAGCTTACTTTAAAAAAGATAACTTTTTGAAAAATTAATATTTAGACTGTAAGCTGAATTATGAATGTGTATGGGGCAGGCAAGGGAGGGTTGAGGTCGATAAGAAGAGAAAATTAAGAATATAGAACATCAAAATATGAAATCTGGTTATCTTTAAGATCAAAGAGAAGTGACTTGATGTGGGGAAGCCTAATACACAAGGAGAATAGTAGAGAAAGAGTTTAAAGGGTAGGCAAGGGCTAGATTATACTAAGCAAAATTTTGAAGGCCGTGCTTCAATTATCTATTACTTTAAAACAAACCACCCCCAAATTAATGTCTTAAAGCAACAACTAGTTGATTTGCTCATCATTTGGGGCTGTGCTTAGTTGAGTGATATTTCCCTTGGTATTTCTCACCCGGTGTCACTCATTCTTTTGCAGTCTCAGTTGGAGACCCCGTTGGAGCTGAATGGTTTAAGATGGCCCCAGTCACATATCTAGTGGTTGGTGACAGCTGTCAGGGATTTCACTCAGCTCCAGCAGGCAAGGCTGGGCTGCTTTCATGCTTACAGAAGCATTCTAAGAGACCAAGAGCAAAGGCTTCAGGGCATCTTGAGGCCCAGGCTGGAAAGTGCATGATGTCAACTTAGCTATATTCTATTAGTTGATGTAAGTTACAAAGCCAGCCTAGATTTGAGGAGGGAGGAGATTCCCCCTCTTTCTGGATGGAGCAACAAATTCATAACACAAAGAGCTGTGGGGACAGACTGGACAAATTACTGTGGCCATCTTTGCAGGCAATTTACTTGACGTATTCTAAGCACTTTGGTTGGGATCCTAATTGTAATGGAAAGCCACAGAGGGAGCAAAAATAAATAAGAAATGAGCCTTCACTAAATATTTATAATAAAAGTAACCCTTTACATCTTTAGCACTTCTCAATTTACAAAACATTTTTTGTGTAGGATATCTCATTTGAGTTGCTTTAAAAACATTAACTCAAATGTCAATCTTCGAATATGAGTAAAGTAAAACAGACTTCAGGATACCCAAGAAGAGGAAACAAAGAGATCAATCTAGACAAATTTCAGGAAAAGCGTAAACAGGCAAAATTTATCCTTAACACCTATGATTCTACCCTACACTCTCGCCCCAGTCATGGGTCATCTCCACTTATCCACATTCGCAGGTACCCTCATTTTACGAAATCTAGTCTGCACATAAAGGGTGCATGGTGAGTTGCATCTACCTAGCTTGGGACTTTTATCTTAATAGCATTTAAAGCTATAAAGCCCTGAGGAAGTACTTTCACACTACAGTACTAGGAAAAAATTGTGCTTCATAGAAAAGCATGTATTGATTGTAGCACCTTTTGCTGTATTAGCTGATTTTGATGAAGTTATAAATAACTGATGGCAATGCAAAATAATTCTTATCTGTAGATATGCAACTGAATTCTGTAGGTGGAGAGATAACCCTCTCGTCACCGTCTCCCTCCTCCCAATAGTAAAACTAGCTTTACCTCCATTTGTTCATTTAAATAATCCTGATTATAAATGTGTCTACTCTTTGGGTTCCCTCTGAACAATTTATATAATATCTGCCTGGTACCCTGTTTATAAGTTAAAATCTTTAACACGTGCTTCTTTTAGTATCTGTATAACACTCATGATTTTACCATTTTATGAAAATTATCTTTGAATAAGATGCTTGATTCTAAACCTGGCATCACAAGTAAAAATTGCATATTGTCAAAGTTACTTTTGAAAATCCCTTTCATCACCCTTGAAACACTTGTTTAGAAATTTCATTCCAGAATTCAAATATTACAACTTGTTGGATCTTCCTGTTTAATGCCTTCAATTTTAGTCTTCTATAGTACAGAACACTACACATGATCTCATGTATATGGCAAAAATATTAATTTTCTTCCAGTTTTTATTGGCTTACATGTCTCTATGGATCTTCTTAAATTTCTTCTTCAAAGATTTTTCCTAAGAACTGTAGGGTTGCTTGCTTCCTTATCTTTAATGGCAGAGAATCCCTTTAAATCATTCATACAATGTTTCCAAAAGTTTGCTGGCAGGTATCATCTGATTCAGCTTTGAGTGTTTTCACACTGTGGGAAGTCAGGGAAAATGAAACTAAAAGCACTCATTTTTGGATATAAGTCCCTGCCTAGAATTATCACCTGTGTTTTTTTTTTAATTTTTTATATTCACACTCATTTTAGTTCTTGCTCTTTCATAGCACACAGACTTGAATTTAAGACCAAAGCACCTATGATTTGATTTCTCTATGAATAAAAATGATTTTTTTAGACACCTTGGGATGTTTCCCACATTGTTGGATGGAATAAGAAAGCCAAGGGGCCTGGAGCGGGGAGTGGAGGCTGAGATAGGACTTTTCAAGCATTCATAGAGAAACCAGAAAAAAAATTATTTTGGAAGCATCAACCCCAAGGACACTGTATTCAAAAAGCTATCTGATCCACACGTTACAGGGAAGAAACACTGTCAGTGATAACTTGACAGGAAAAAGAGTTGGCTTCTATTGGTGAAGGGCATTGATTTCAGAAAGAATTTTGCCTGTGTCAGAATGTCGGAACAAGCTCTCAGTAGGGAATATCTTGGCTTACTGAACCTTTGGGAGACTTAACCATTAATCATAAAGTCAATGTGAATTTTTCTGTGGCTCAGCATTTTGGCAATTAACTTTCAAGTTAATAGATTCTACATTACCACTAAAATACCATAGGCTGGGGGCACCCGGGTGGCTCAGTCGTTAAGCGTCTGCCTTCGGCTCAGGGAGTTGATCCCAGGGTCCTGGAGTTGAGCCCCACATCGGGCTCCCTGCTCTGCTGGGAGCCTGCTTCTTCCTTTCCCACTCTCCCTGCTTGTGTTCCCTCTCTCGCTAGCTGTCAAATAAATAAAATCTTTTTAAAAAAATTAAAAAAAAACAACCATAGCCTGACCCCTGACTCCAGCTCATTAGAATCCTCTTCCAAAATATACAACTATACTTTTTGAACGGATACCAAGTATTCTATAGTTATTTATAAATTTGATGGTGATAACATGCAGATAAGGTTGCCCAATATTTCAAGCTAATAAATGGAATTAGACAAATGTATAGAGAGAAGAAGTCTGAGTAAATTATGTTTGCTTGTTATTGAAATTCTCTGGCTGGTTTATTTCCCTTTCGTGCTATTTTTGGGATTTTTCCACTGCATTATTCAGATACCGAGTTGTTGCAATAAACAGGTGACATCATCCAGGAGCTGAGCTTATTCAATTTCAGACACATCAGAGTCACTACCAGTTTTTGAAAAGCAGATCTGAATTGTTAACCAGCCCGAGTCTCAAATGGAATTTGGACTAATTTTTTCATTAGCAAGATAAGCCCAGGTGAGTCTCCCTTATATACACTTTACACAGTTCAAACCAAGGCAATGTTTTCTCTGCCTTAGTACAAACTGATAAAGTCTAGAAGTTTCAGAAAATAAATATGTGTGTTATGTATATATAATGCAAAATACTGTATATAGTCTACTCAAATAGTGAAAGTACATCTAGCATATATTTATTAAAATTATGGTGTGAACTCAAATGTACTTCATTAGACAAGATGGTCCAATTGTATTTTTTTGAAATAACTAAAAACGTCTGGTTAACCATAGCATATTAAACACAGCATTATCACTATTATCTTCTGAAATTCCTCTAAGAATTTAGTAAAAGAGAATGAGAGGAAATGGTAAACTAGACATGCTGACAAACTTTGGAAAAAGTTTGGAAAAAGGAAATAGATGGGTGAGGGTGACTTAGTATGGAGTTTCTCAAACTTGCTGCCCATTAAAATCACCTTCTGAATATCAAATTAAGCTCTGATAGAAATGGATTCTAGCCCACTGAATAAAACAAGAATCCACGAGTACTCAGTCCCTACAAGCTTTGTTAACAACCCTGACCATATAGATATGGCCGACACAGCTGTTGCCAAAGTGCTCGGCACTGTGATTTACTGGTTAGGAAAGTGGCCTTTTGGATTAGATACACCATGCTTTGAGTCTCTCTCTGGCTTTTTAAAGCTATGTGTTCTTAACAAATTGCTTTGATTCTACAAGCCTCAGTTTCTTCATGGATTAAATTTAGGATATCATAGGATTGTTATGGAGATTAAATAATTGCATGTTTGCAAATATTTGGCATATTCCTGACTCAGAGTTAATATTTGATAAAAGCAGCTATTTTTTTTAAGATTTGGGGGGGGGCGGAGAGAGCAAGCACGAGCAGGGGGAGAAGCAGAGGGAGAAGCAGGCTCCCTGCTAAGCAAAGAGCCGGATGCAGGCCTGGATCGCAGGACCCTGAGATCATGACCTGAGCTGAAGGCAGATACTCAACCAGCTGAACCACCCAGGCATCTCAAGGCTGCTATTTTATTATATTACAGTTAACTGCATGTTTATTTTCTTTGATGGTGTATTCCTTGGTTATCACCAAAATAGATATAAGAAATGAGATGGCTAAATTAGAAAATAATTAAAAGTATCTAATTTATTTCAAACCTAAATAAAAATAAAATCTAAGGGGTACAGGATAAAATGTATGTTATCAACTTCAATGAAAATCCTCATAAATGCTGAATTCCTGAACACGTGATCAATGAGCTTAGATGGTACTGAAATTATTTAAATAATATATCCACTGGAGTTTTAGTATCAAGTATAACCAACATTGGGAGTCAATTAAAAACCAGTCTTCATGAAAAGTTTATTTTTTTTTAAAGATTTTATTTATTTGAGAGAGAGAGAGAGAGAGAGTGCATGCATGAGCAGAGAGAGGAGCAGAAGAAGGAAAAGCAGACTTCCTGCTGAACAGGGAGCCTGACATGGGACTGGATCCCAAGACCCTGAGATCATGACCTGAGCTGAAGGCAGACGCTTAGCTGACGAAGCCACCAAGGCACCCCATGGAAAGTTTTTTAAATTTACTGAAATTTGCAAAACTGCACATGCAACCTTTCCCTCTAACATAATGGCATTCAAAGATCTGGGTCCCCTTTTTTAGGAACACAACCAGAGTCGAGCATCTCACATATTGTTCTGTAGGTATATACAGACAATTAGAAAACTATTTTCTAAAAAAAAAAAAAAAAAGAAAATTATTTTCTTTCTTTCAATTGTTAGAAATGAGTCTGCTCTCTTGACCTATATTAACATTCCCATTATTATGAGGTGCAATCACCAGATGGCCTTATCCTTCATCTTAATCGTTTTTATTAACCTATAGGGAAAAGAGTAAACTAATGGGATAGTCCAAACAGTATTCCAAAGGTTTATAACTACAACTCCAGTGTGCTTCATTCATGGAATTTATTAGCTGTGAAAAGTCTGACACTAGGTTTCTCAAGGCCAAGATTATATCAGATACAGAAAATGGAAGGGAAATCAGCTCTTCTCTAACACTCTGGAGGCTGGCTCAGTTTCAGGCAACTCCTTGGACACATTACCACCACTGTGAATTTTGAATCAGTAACACTGTCTTCCTACCAGATACCAGGCAGAATTTTTCAAAATCTCTGAGGAAAGACAAAGCCGAAAACGGCCATATAAAAGTAAAGCTGAAATGATACATTTTAGTTGTGAAAGAACAAGCTTGCTGGTGTAGCACTTTTGTTCATCTATCCATTAATCATAGGACAAAACTTGGAGCATCAGTTCTATTCGGGGGCTTTAATTAGACAGTACGTATTCCTATTAAGGTTTACCCTTAAGAATACTGAATTTTAAGCTAGTATGTGTCATGATTTAGTGTTTTAACTAAGAAAAAAAGGTCTTAAAGGGACCTCCGTTGGATATATTAGTAGCCCCTTTCTTAGTCTTCAAATGTGATGCAAATTACAAAACCCAGAAAAGACACTTCTCTTTCCCCCTTTCTCAACTGAAATAGAGCAGCCTACCTAAATTATTATCTTTTTTTCAGCTACAAAACTAAGCCAGGTTTATAGTACTATCTTTTAATGCCTCACAAAGTTAATATTCTCATCAGTCCACCTTTTATTTCCCCAGGATAAATAACTTTTACTTTTAAAAGTGTGTTTTCTTATCTTTGCTTTTAAGAATCACTTTGTCAAATTCCTTCTCTTGTTCATTACGCTTGACTGGATTATATCATAATCCCCCAAATTTTGGTTAAGCTGGGTGCTCTTAAACCAGAAATATGTATGTAATAAAGATCTGTCTAAACAACAGCAATACTTAGGATGAGTAAATCCCAGGTATTATGCCCCTCATGTATTTGGCTTCATTAATCAAAAGTGTTATCATTAAAGCCATATATACCAGTTTATAAAAGTGGTCTATGCATCATTTGAATTTCATGTTTCTGTTTTTATCCTTAAAACTGAACTGGCAACAAGTTCTTAGGAGTCTGAAGAACAGGTCCCTCAACGTAGGCTGAGAATACACGGAGGTGACTGAAAGGTTAAAAATCTCAACCACTTCTATCAAAACTATTATATTTAGAGATGAGAACACTTATGTCTGCTGAGGATGTTCAATGAAGCACCTCTTCTCAACACATTAGCCAATCATACTGGAGGAGAGGGGAAATGTCTAAGAGATTGGGGCTTGTGCTCCCATCACTTCATGCCAAAACTGGTTTCCTCAGGATCGCCAAGACATCGGTTTCTCCATTCAAAGGTAAATTCTCAATCCTCTTCTAACTAGACAGATCAGCAACACCTGGTACAACAGATAACTTTTTTTAATTGAAATATTTTCAAATCCTCAAATGTAAATATCTTAAGTGTACAGCTTGATAAATTTTGAAGCTGTAGGCACCCAAAACAAGACACAGACCATTTCCATCACCCAGAAACTTCCTCTGTGTCCCATTTTGGTCATTCCCCACACCTCTTAGAGGCAGGCATTTTCTGAACTCAGTTACCATAAGTTACCGTGCCAGAGATTACTTCTTGTATTTCATAAAAACAGTATGATTCAATATGAATTTGTGTGTGTATGGTTTCTTCTGCTAAACACAGGTTTTTGAGATCCTACATCATAATTTTTTCACTCATTCTTTTGCTTTTTGGAGTGTTTGCATTGTTTCTGCTCTTTAGTTATTATGATTAAGGATGCTATGAACATTCTTGCAAACATTCTTTTCGGGACTTTTTAAAAACTACATTAAAAATTTTATCTTTGGGTTGTCATAAGTTGCACTGAGCTGCACAAGCATACTTTTTTCTTTTTTGTACTGCTTGAGATTTGCTGAAGTTCTCGGCTCTGTAGGTTGATATCTTTCATTATTGTTGGACTATCTCGGCCATTATTTCCTTAAATATATCTTTCTGCCCCATTCTCTTCTCAATTTTACTGGGAGTTCAATTACATGTTAGACTATTTGATATTGTCCCACAGAATCGTTCTTTTTCTCTTTTTTTTCCCCCTTCTTTTTTTTTCCTATGAGTGTTTCTGTTTGGGTATGTTCTATTGACCTTTCAAGTTCATGTACCCTCTCTTCTAGTCCACTTGTTCTTATGCTCTTCTGATGAATTCTTTTTTTTTTTTTCAATTGCAGCATCTTTGTCACTCTTCTGCATTTTTCATCTCTCTGGAAAAACATTCCATCCCTTTATGCATGAGGTCTTGCTTCTCTGGTAGATTCTTAAAGCATTTTTATCAGATTTGTGTTGAAGTTCCTTTCTGATACTTATAACATCTGGACTATCTCTGTACCTACTTCTATGTACTGTTTCCTCTCATGACCATGGGCCACTTTGTTTTTTGGGGTTTTTTTTGGGGGGGGGGTTGTATGTTCTTAGTTTATTTTATGCTTTTGGTATAAAAGGATGTTAGGGACTAAAGTGAGTAATACTCAGCTCCAGCAAGTGGCACACCCTTTCTTTTATAAGACTGTTAGAGTGGCTGAGTCCATCTTAACTGTAGTTAGGCTGGATCTGGGTTTTGGCACAGACTTACTTTAATATTTTAATGGTCAGCTCAGGAGACTTCCTTTCAGCAAGTCATTGGTGAAATTTCAGACAGCTCTTATTCTTTCACAGAATTTCAGACAATGGGAAATCTCCTTCTGCCTTACAGTCAGGCTGCCAGCTTTTGAGGCCCCATGGAATTCTCTTTGCTCTCTATTCCTGTCCCCAATTTTCTGCATCTCAGATCTGTCTCAGCCTTCCTGCCCTTTAACCAGCCTTCAGTGGGTGGTTTATCTTCTATGGTATCTCAGAGTACCTTGGTGAGCTTTCACTCTACCTTCTTTCTAGTCCCAAACTTTGGTAGATGAATGCCCAGAGTGACTCAGGTGTATCTCTCTCTGCTATGTTACCATGATCCCAGCCTTCAGAAGATGGCTGCCTTGAACTTGGGAGAGTCTTCAGCAGGGTTCTCTCTCAGCTACCCTTCCATGTCTCCAGTCTGCAGCATACTACCCACTCACTTTACAAAGGTCCACTGGAAACTGTTGACCAGTAGGTATATACCTACTTTTGGTGAGAGTCCTCAGGATACTAGTCTTACATGCCATGTGGCCAAAAAAAATGTCTGTTAAAAGTTCAGCTCATTTATTCTTACTGGCATCTATGGCATTTTCTTCCCCATCTCATTGGTCTCCCAGTTTTAAGAAAAACTAGGCCTTTTCTCTCCTATGAAGAGCTTATCGCTTTCTAAAATTGTATTAATTTTTCTTTATATGCCAAACTTTCTGATGTGGTTTTTAAAAATCTATGACTTTGGTAGCCTATCTAGTCCATTTTGGTTAAGATGGAAGTCTTTTGCAACTTTCTTCATTACAGCCAGAGGTAGAAGTCCTCTCTCCTCTTTGATATACTCTCCATCCTTGACTTCTAGGACACCACATGTTCTCAATTTTCTTTTTCACTTAGTGATTGCTCCTTCTCAGGGTCTGCTGCTGGTTCCTTCCCTTCTTTTCAATTTTTTAATGTTGCAGTATTTTGGGGCTTGGGTCCTTTGTTCTTGATTTTCTCTTTACACTCCCTCCCTAGGTCATCTTGTCTAGTCTCGTGGCCATAACATTGATCTATATGCCAACAAACCACAAATTTATAATTTTAGCTTTTTTTTTTTTTAAATCTCAAATACCAGGCTTGTACACCCAACTGTCTTCTAACACCCACACTTGAACATATATTAGCTATTTCATGTTCAAAACTGTACTCTTTATCTTTCTCCCTTTCCTGTAACAATACTTCACACTCGGATTTCCTTATCTCAGTTTACCTCCATCATTGAAAACCTTCAGGTCAAAACCTTGGAGTCAACCTTGACTGCTCTCTCTCATGCCCCACATCTAATCCATCAAAAATTCTTGGCTCTGTCTTCAAATAGACCCCCCCTCCGAATACTCTTCCCCATCTCCACTGCTAATTTTCTGATCCAAGTCACCATTACCTCATTCAAGAATTATTTCAATAATTGCTTAACTGATTTTTGTCTTGCCTTCCTATAGGTTATTTCCAATACATTATCCAGAGTGATCTTTCTAAACACGAGTCAGATTCTGTTGTTTTTCTGCTCAAAACCACCAACAATACTTTATTTCACTCAGAATGAAAACCAAACTACTTCTAAGGGCCTACAAGGGTCTACATGATTTGGCCATTTATTCTAATCTGTCACCTACTACTTCCCTCCTCTCTTCTTCTCCTTTTTCTGCATAAATCACGTTGACATCTTTGTTGTTTGTTGCTCTCATTTAGGCCTTTGTTGGATTTATTGCCTTTACTCTGAATGCGCTGTCCCACATATTTGCCTGGTTATCTCCCTCTTCAATTCTTTAATCAACATGTCCCTTCTCGATGAAGTCTACCCAAACTAGCCTACATAATCCTGTCTCTTGTACCTACCAGAATGCGTACTTCTTATTTCCCTCCTCCCCTTCTAATTTTTTTCTGTATTACTTATTGATTTTAGCCTATTAGATCCTTAGTTGTGTTTAATTTTTTATTTTCTATAAACTCTTACAAGAAAATAGTTTCTATGAGTTCAGGGATTCTTGTGTATTTTGTTTACCTAATACCCCGTGTGCCTAAAACAGTGCCAGGCAAATAGTAGGTATGAATATGTATTTGTCAAATGAATGAATACTTTAAAAGATTTTGAATTTTATTAAGAGATTAGGGATTTCATTAATGCAGCTCTATCCACATCTTAAGCAATTGAATTTGAGTGTAATCATTTCTCTTTGTTAAGGAAGATAAGAAGTATTACTGCAAAGCAAATAATCCTATTTGCTATAAGACCCATAAAATTTTGTGGTACATAGAGATCAATGCAATAAATAAAAATACCTTGGAGTAGTTATTTTATATAATGTTTAAAAGTTGTTTAAATTAGAGTATGGTTTCCCTGATGACAGCGAATGTATTACAGCTAAAACTGTTCTAAAGATAGGATGACATTCTTGAACAGGACATTATCAGAATGACTAATGATAGATTTTACCTCACCAAACTTGAATTCTACTAGAGACTACTATCATTAGTGCTGTTTTACAACTATTATGACTGGAGCACTTGTTGAGGGAATAAAGAAGTATCTTTTGACCAGTACTTCTCAAACCGATGCAATATACAAATTATCTGGGGATTTCATTGAAATGCACATTCTGATTCAGTGGTCCCGGGGTAGAACTGGGGATTCTGCTTCCTAACACGCTCTTGGGGAATGTCAATGTCCACAAATCACCTTTTGAGTGATATAGCTCTAAATTACATACCTACCATACCTATATACTTAGTCTAAAAACTTCTACAGCAAAAGCTCTTAACATCTCTCATCTCCTACACTGTGTTGACACTCATGAGGAGCATGGCACTGAGGGGGCTGCTCGAAGTCTATGGCCATCACAACAGACGGGACATAGGCTTACCGGACTAACTGTCCTCCAAGCTCCCCCCCTCTTTAACAGTTGGAAAAGAACAGCTTTCCCACAATCCTCCCCCCCCATGAGAAAAACTGTATTTACTAAAGCATTGCAGAAGGCATCAAAAAGCTTTATGATCTCAAGAGATTAAAATTCCATAGAAAAGAGAAAACGTTGCTACGAGAAAAAAGAAAATGTTAGAAGGAATTATAACACACACACACACACACACACACACACACACAGAGCCCAGATGAAAAGAGCACGCAGAACTTCAGGTTAAGCTTCCCTGTGCAGATGTGATGCACATAAGGAAGCATTAGCAATTCTACAGAGTCCGTATGGGACTGAGCTCTATAAAGAATTTGAGTTGTAGCATTGATAATACCAAACAATAAAACGTTATCCTTTTCATGTTTCTTCACAGATAAATTCTCCCCAGTCAGAGCCACCAAAATGTATTTTAATCAGAACCCTATTTGTATATAAATGACAGATAAAACACAGGCGAGCACTTTTTCTTTCTTTGCACAGCTCATTTCTTTGAGGAATGGAAGCACAATAAAAGAATACTGATTTCCATTAATTTTTTTTTCCTTGCAAGTAAATTTAGGAACAAGTCAGTGAACAATTCTCTACCTTTCCTTTTTTTTTTTTCTTCCTAATTCTCCACCCAACCTATTTCTAATAACAAGAGAATTCAGCACTACGTAATATGAACATGAGCACGTTTATTTAGTGAATGAAATGACATTATGTTGCAAATATTCAACTTCCACCTCCTGTTAGAAGTCAGAAGAGGCAAATTCCAATTTCAATTACTTAAGGGTCATCCCAATTTACCAATGTTATTAGCAAATAAGGGTAAGTACTCACCACCACAAGTAGCTCTCACTAATTATTAAAGTGGATTCAAACTAAAAACTAAAAAAATCTGAAGGTAAAATTTAATCAAAATTACACAGAGCCACCCAGGAACAAATTTAGCCATAATACTGAAAGGAAAACATTACACTATTACTAAAATATTTCTATATGCAGAGAGAGGAAATACTGCCCATGCCAGCAAAACTCTAAAACCTTTTCCTCAGAATTTTCACTTTTTTTGTTGTTCTTAAGAAGGTGAATGGAGTGCTTGAGTCATTAACAGTAAAATGCTCTTTTAAGTGAATAAAGGAAACATCAGCCTACAGAAGATACTATTACATTCCTTGAAAACTACCTTAACCCTCTTTCTTCTCACATGTCTTGCGGAGATTAAATTTACTAGATTATTCATTGTGCTCTGGAGATTTGCAGTAACAGGTCCTCTGGTTGTGAGAAATAGTCTCCCAGTCTCTCCCAGAGAGGCATGGCCAACCCACCCGTTCCTGACATCCCAGCCAAAAACATCTTTACAGTTTTTCTACCACGAGCTGTTCCCTCAGTTGGGAGGGTTGCCAAACTGCTAAAGGGATGCTTCATAGGTGTATAAAAGCAAAAACTCAAACCACACTCCTTAAAATAAGAGAAGTTTCTCAATCTAGTGATTTTTCAATTGTTTTAAGTAATTGAACGAATTGTATGTTATCTAGTATATTATGAACTCGTTGAGAAATAAAGCCCACTGCCAAATGACAGTAGGTAAGGTCAAGCCACTTGGAAGAAAACTGAATAGATAACAAAGTAAACTCTTTAATCAGGACTAGTATTATTTCAGTTTTTGGCCAAAACACTAAAATATGTCAGTGAGATGGATTGACAGGCGTCTTAAAAGCACTTATTACATTGGATTTGCAGAGAGAAATTCAGACCTAGTGACTTAATAATGTTGATAGCATCATCCATCTTAGCACAAGAAAACGGCTAATCTACTTTAGCACCGACTTCATTAAAGACTGATTTTTTTCCGCCCCCCTGCGGGAGAAGCAAGGTCTGAGCTAAGTCACCTTCAGCTAAGTATTTGCACACCATTCCACTGACAGGTAGCATGACAGCCCACAAATAACAAGGCACAAGAATAAAGAAGTCATATGTGTTCTAGAAAACACTCCAAGATAGGGAATATTAAAACATACTGACCTACTATTTGGAGGTTATTAATGTAAGAGTTTAAGAGAGAATTAAATGGTGGGTCAAAAGAAAAAAAAGAGAAAATGAAGGGAGCTGAAGAAGGAAAGTGGTAAGATACTTGCTCGAGAGGAGATGCTTGTACAGAAGTTTGTGATGCTAATGCAGCCCAGGGAAGTTTTACTAGTATGTTCCACGCATTAGGGTGCCTGTCAAAAGACAAACCAGTGACTGGAAAGACTTGCGACATAGATGGAATCTAAACAAAGAGCCATCAGAATTGACAAAAAGCTTGCTTCAAGGAACAACTTTTTCCCCTAGATGACCTAAAAAGCATCCTGACTGTAGCAGGAGTGGGGAGGATGGTCCCAACACCTGAGAAGAAGCAAGGTCTTTCAGCTTTTTACCAAGATGAGGCAGCCATAAAGGGATTTTTATGATGAGTCATAAAGTCAGGCATCATGAGTTTGTGGTCAAGACGCTTTTTCTAAGAAACCATTCCTGCCAGTGACACATAAACTATGAGAGCTATCTACCGGCATCATCCTGGGGCCAAATTCAGAGCTGGTATAAAGTCTGGTTTTGCACAAGTGATTTTCATGAGAACCACTGGAGTATAAAGACAAGGAGTGTGTTTAAATACTGGCCAAACCCCAATAGGCACAGTGGCTATCCCTCACCTAAACAAAAATTAAAAGTAACCTGTCTAATAACTGTGGTATAAGATCAGAGCAAGAGACCTGGGTTTGATGAGATTTATACCTGTGCAACCCAAAAAAATCTAATTCTTTGAGCCAAACATATGACTACGGCACTTTACTAAACACCCTGCTCCATGCCAGGTACAGCGCTAAGTGATCTACACGTATGGTCTTATTTAATTCTCAAAACAGGGCCGCCTGGGTGGCTCAGTTGGTTAAGCATCTGCCTTCATCTCAGGTCATGATCCCAGGGTCCTGGGATCCAGCCCCATGTGGGCTCCCTGCTCAATGGGGGAGTCTGCTTCTCCCTCTCCCTCTGGCTCCCACTCCCCCTGATTGTGGGCTCCCTCTCTCTTTCAAATAAATAAAATCTTCAAAAAAATTTAATTCTCAAAACAATCTTTCAAAAAATAGGTATAGTATTGTCATTTTAGAGATGATACAACTGAGGGCCAAGAGAGGTTAACATTCAAGGTCACATGACTGGTGAATCTGAATTCAGAAAATCCAGCTTCATGACCAAAGCGATGAACTTCTAAACCTATAGCTGCTCCTTATAAAAATCTACAAACTGATATAAATCTGACCGTGTTCGTCAAAAGGCTGCCCACATTCAAAGTCACACTTACAAAAGCACTGCAGAACCCTTAAAGCAGAATTTAAATTTAGTTATTGCTAATGTTATTATATGCAGAAATTAAGGGTTCCTGAGCAAAATCCTACAAAGGGAAGGGCTCTCATACCCCACCGCCCAGAACTATCTCCCTACGTTCTCCTCCGGGATCCTTCTCTTGTCAGGCCCATGTAAACGGTGCTAATCCCTATGGCAGGACCACTTCTGATTTTAAATACTACTAAGGACACCTATAACATACTGGGTACCTATTTTATAACTGGCCTCCTACATACTCCAACTCACTTAATTTTGCCAATGACTCTGTACTATTGGTATGACCATCTCCATTTTCGAGATAAGGAAATAGAGATGAGGCCCTGAAACTATTTAGCTTGCAAAACACCCACCGCTAAGTAAATGAAGTTGTTGGGATCCAAACCCATAGTCAAACTCCAAAATACGTGCCCTTTCCATCATTACACCAGAGATGGATGGAAAACCAGGGTAGTTTCAGGTGTTTAATGCTGCATTAAAAATAATGGCATACAATATGGCACTACCATATTGTGCTTACATATTCTATGGGTCAGGAATTTGGACAGGACTTCGCAGGGATGGCTTATCTCTGTTCACTATGTCTGAGGCTTCGGCTGGGGAGCCTATAAGGGATATAAGTGACTCAGTATGACTGGGAGGGTTGGAGTAATCCTGGGGCTGCTTACTCATCTGTCTTGAACCTGAACCAGAGGACCTGAAGATCAGGCTCAGATGGGCTGGTGACTGGGTCACCTACATGAGACCTCTGTGTGGCTAGGAGTTATCCCAGCGTGTCAGTCAGGTCCGAGGAGGGTCATCCCACATGAAAGTATCAGGGAACGAGCACTGCACGAGATACACGCAGAAACTACCTGTATTTTAGGACCTAGCCTTGGAAGTCACACAGCATCACCTCCACTCTACTCCACTGGCCAAAGCAACCCTAAGTCTGTCCAGATGCAATGGAAGGAGACACAGACCCTCCTTTTCAGAGGGAATGACAAGATCACATTAGAGAAGAGCATGGGGGGGCGCCTGGGTGGCACAGCGGTTAAGCGTCTGCCTTCGGCTCAGGGCGTGATCCCGGCGTTATGGGATCGAGCCCCACATCAGGCTCCTCCGCTATAAGCCTGCTTCTTCCTCTCCTACTCCCCCTGCTTGTGTTCCCTCTCTCGCTGGCTGTCTCTCTCTCTGTCAAATAAATAAATAAAATCTTTAAAAAAAAAAAAAAAAAGAGAAGAGCATGGGAAATCATTGTGTATATTACTGTGACCATCTCTGGAACACTCAGCCTCAGAAGAGTCTTCTTCCAAAACTGACATTGAATATTCTCTGAGGAAAATAACCTATTTCTCCTACTTTTCAAACACTTCTAGTCTCTATGTATAAACACTTTATGTACTATTCTCCCTCAACTCAATACTAACTATCCTTAAAAGCCCAACTCAAGCCTCACCTATTCTACCCAATTCTTAGGAACTCTCACCAAGGCTGATTATCCCTGGTCACCCTAGAATCCTCACAGTTTTTATTTTGAATTTTGGCATTTAATTATGCTAAGTTAGTAGCTGTTATTATATTCTTCATTCTGTTGCTATTAACTGTTTTTTGGGGGGATAAGTGTCTCACTTCCCTAACAAAAATTCAAAACATCTTATAGACTACATTTTAATTTCACTGCACATGCCACAGCTTTGGATATAAATCTTAACTATACTAAAGACACTTTGGATTAAAAGATGCCATTTGGTAGTTTTCAAGGCTTTTTAACTAAGCATAGTTAATGTGTTTGCACCTCTATTTTAACATACACGAAAATGCAATGGTGATTTATGTATCTCAGTTCATCCAACAAGCACAGTTGAGGACCTGCTATGTGCATGATAATATGTCCAGTGTATATTTTAGAGAGAGGGTATGGGTCTGTTTTCCTCAAAGGCATTATTGGGAAATATGCCCATGAAGACAGAAATACATAGGTGTCATGGAGAAGTAGATATATGAGAGGTACAGAATGCGGACATGCAAAGGAAGAGAGATTGGTTCTAGCTGAGGTATTGAGGAAAACTCTAAGGAGGACCCATTTAGGCTGGTTCCTAAAGTATAGACAATATTTGCACAAGCTGCCATTAACAAAGGACAGGTTCTAGGCAAGAAGAGGAAAGCTCATCATATCTGGTTAAAGGGACGCTAGTTATTATGCTACTGGGAGGCACACAAACTTCTCTCTGGTCTCATTTAGGGTACGAAATCTGAGCTCGTCAGTTTGTCAGTATCTGTATTGTTCAAATTTTCTACATTTGGGATTTAGCTTCTCCCTCCAGTTAGTCATTTTATGTGAAGTTCCTTTTGAAACCTACAGCCCCTTCTCAATAAAGAAAAAGCCTGCTTTCCTTGTTCTCTTGAGGATTTGACCAAGAAACCCCAGCTTGCAGACTATCTGCCTGACTCTACTTAGGGCTACAAATCCAACTGCTAGGTTTTAACATGTGTACAAATCACCTGGGGTCTAGTCAGAATGCTAATTCTGACTGCATGGAGCGAGGGCAGTCAGAGGTGCTGCGCTGCCCCAAACACGCAGATGAGGCCGATACTTCTAGACACACAAAACAGCCAAGGTCTAGGTCAATGTTATGAGAACAGCAACCAGGTCAGCCACATTGCCCACACTAACCCCAGTACCTGGTTCAGTCCCTTTTACCTAATAGGTGCTCAGTTAATACATTTCAGGGACTACATGAGTGAAAGAATGAGTAAGTGAGCAAATGAACAATGAATCAATTACTCTCCTACCGCACACGGCCCTGCTAGCCTATAAATAAAGCAATTTCCCAGTGTCTCATGAGTCAGCAAATTCACACTGGGAATACATACTTTGGAACTCATAGGCCCTTTGTTCACCAGACTCTGCTGCTTCCATAAATTCAATGACCAAAACAAACACAAATAACATTCTGCCTCCAACAATGAATTTCTGAGTCTTCAAGGAAAAGAAATGACTGAATCCTAACATTTTTACTTTGTCTCCTTTTAATAACCTCTTATTTAAAGTCTCTCTCAATCACCCAGCTGGCAGCAATCTTTCTTGCATCTACATTATCCTGGGGCTCTTTCTGTACCTGTCCTTGGAAAGGCATTTTGCTATAGACTGAAAGTTTGTGTCCCCCCAAAATTCGTATGTTGAAATCCTCACCCCCAATAAGATATTAGAAGATGAGGCCTTTGGGAGGTGATTAGGTGATAAAGATGAAACCCTCATGAATGAGATTAGTGTCTTTATAAAAGAGACCCCACAGATCACCTCATCCCTTCCCCCATGTGAGGATGCAGCAGGAAGTCCGCAGTCTGCAGCTAGGTAGAGGGCCCTCACCAGAACCTGACCACGCGGGCACCTTGATCTTGGATTTCTAGCCTCCAGAACTGTGAGAAATAAATGTCTATTGTTTATAATCCACAGAGTTTATGGTATTTTGTTATACCAGCCCAATGAACTAAGACAGCATTATCACATGACAGCTCTCTTCGTAGCTGCTTATCCCATGTACTAACCCATAGATTCCTCAAGTAGATGATTCATATTGTAATAGGAACCCCCACACTCCATCTTCCGTACCCATCAGAAAACCCTACGCAGACATGGTGCCAAATCATTATTCTGGAAATAAGGAAAGAATGTTATGACTGACATTTTTCTAATAGTTTTATTCTAATAGCTCTAGGGCTTGATAAATACTATGGCCTGTTTAGAAAACAATATAGAGGTATCATATCATTTTTCCATTTAAGGCCAAACACAGCAGCATTTAACCGTTCATAATATCTAATCTAAAACTGAGATCATGACTGGTAAGTGAGCAACAATCATCCTTTTGCTTTTGTTAAAAAAAAAAAGGGGGGGGGATTCTATTTTGGTAAAATTAATCCACCCAATAAAATCTCAGGCAAAATTTACAACTGAGAAAATACAACAGGGAAAATCACTCATTACCATTTGTATATCTAATTTGTTTATAACACCCTGGAGGTGCCAATCACCCATCTTTCAGAAGACAGAAGACAAAATAATTAGTAAAAGGAAGAAATTCTAATTCTGTTGCAAAAGGAAGTGAGGGAGGGCCATATATTGAGGTTACTGATTCTTTCAAATTCTTTGTTTAAATGAGTTCAGTGTTCAGTTCATGTTAAATAGAGCTACTAATGATGGTTTTCAAAAACCACTTTAGATTTTTGCTGTCTTAATTGCTGCATCATTTATTTTTTTCTGTGACCTAATTTCTTTTAAAAAAGGAGTTACCCAACACCTCAAAGACTTTTTGTGTTTCTGTGTCAAAAGAGAAACAAAACAAATACAACCAAATAAACAATTTTTAAAGCATTTAATTGCTCATTATTTGTAAAAAAAAAAAAAAAAAAAAAACCCAGACTTTAAAACTTTGGATAATATATAACAGGCTTGGAATCTCTGGTATTCCATTTACAAGAGACTTCAGTCAATTTGCTTGACTTCTCTAAGGCTCCATTTCCTCATTGATTTTATGGGTATATTAATGGCTATTTCACAGGCTTATTTAATATAAGGATCCAATTAAGATAATACATGAGAAATACCCACGATAGTGTTTGGCATATAGAAAGATAACAATAACGTTAGTTTCTTTTGCCTCCCACACAGATCCCCAATTTCTCTGCAGCTGAAATAGAAAAGAACTCTCAGGACTATAGTTGACCTGAGAAAGTTGTATCTTCTAATCCCACACCAAAAAGAACTCATGCTACCTATTTTACTTTCTCGCTCCCCTTCACCTGTGCTATGGAATGCTGGGCTAAACCCTGAAGAAACATTGCAAATTATTTTTTCACCCCAATATATCTCCCATTGGCCATTAAAAAGTATCTTGAACATGGAAGATACTGAGTAAATACTAACTAATTGCTGGTACACTATTTCTGGTATTCAACTGAAGCAGATTATGGAGCAAGCCTGATTAAATGGTTAGTTACCTCATTCATTTATTCAATTATTCATTCATTCATTCCCATGGTCATTTACTGGACTATCTGCCCAAGAGTCATCGAATGATAATTTAGTATTTATAAACTAATGAGTGAGGTACATTGCAGAATATATACTTGCAGGGCCCACATTATAGGCACGTGACCAGATGCAGCCGCACAGAGTCCTGCAGTTGGGATTTAATGTTCTGCAGTCACTGTCTTGGAATTTTTAAGAATCTTTAAATTTGTGTTTTATAAGTGAAGTCCAATAGGACAATGAAGCATCACTAGAACTCCAATTTAGCTCATGTGGGGTCCAACCTCCAGCCACCTTCCCTGGAGGGGTTCTCAACCACCTGCTCTGTCATCCAGTATCCGGGGTGCCCCCTTCTTATTCCACTGCCACTCTCCACTCCTTTGGGGGGCCTGGGCAAACTTTCAGAGGCATTGCTCTAGCAACTGGCAGGAAAGGGAATCTAGCCTGTTGGTCCCACATGTGCCCATCTGTGCATACCAAGTCATTGATGGGATCCACAGGTGCCTGTGAGGCTCTATATTTGCTCCTTGAGTATCTGTGTAATGAGCAAACAAAACACCTTGACAGGTCAAGACTGAGATTGTGAAGGAAAGGAAAAAGCTTTTTCCTGCTTTTTGAATGAGAACCTCCACATTTTTATTTTGCATTGGGTTCCAAAAACTATGGAGTCAGCATGAATACATAAATAAGCCAGTCTTCGTTTTCAAAGAGATTATAAATTTCCATCAAATGAGAAAGCAAGTTTCATATAAAAAGCTTTAGTAGTTTCTCTTTCTCTCTCCCCACATCCCCCCAACTCCCATAATATTCTAAGAGCAATCTCCATTGGCCAAACTTAATGGGAATCCTGGGGAATGCAACTTGCAGGAATCGGCCTCCTATAACACAAAAGAGAGCAAGAGAAGGACATACTGTAGAACTGTAGAAAGCAGACCTAAGACTGTCTGTGGGAAAGAAGACATCTATGCAGAAAGATAACTTTAGAAGGGTAATAGGCAGTAAGTCTTCAAGTAATCTGTTCTATAGAAGTACAGAGGCAGCGAAGACCAAACAGAACAGAGAAAGCAGCATCTGTGGGTCATTTCATCTCCCAGGAACTTCCCATACTTTGAGGTTAGATTACATCTTTGAGAAAGAAAGTTACCTTACACCTCTTTATACGTCCCAGGATTTTGTACATTAAAGGCATTCAATACATGTTTATTCAAACTGCACTGAATATAACCCCATTTCATGCAAGAAAACACTGGTGTCAAGTAAGCAAGACAAATGGAATGTGGCAAAAACCAACTTATACCTCTCACAATTTCTGAAAAATTCAGTAAGAGTAATCTTCCTTGCCTCTAGATGGCAAAACTCCAGTAGGAACATGCTTGGGCATCACTATTTTGAGTAATCCTTTGCCTAGAGTTAGGAAAATGCAGGAGAGAGATGCCCAACAATGGAACTCAGAAGAGATTTTCTAGATAAGGGTTTTTGTTTTTTGGTTTTTTTTAATCTTTTTACTTCTCTTCTTCTCCCTTAGTGGGCATCCAGTGGTATAACTCCATCCTCTCTCTGCTGAGGTCTCCTTAGCCCTACAAAGCTACGCTATTTGAGAGAACTTAATATAGTTCTTCATAGTTCTCTCTCTCCCCCACACAGCACCCTTGGTCCTCAGAAACATAAACCTCTTTAGCCCAAACACACTGTGGGATGGCAAGACAGTTACAACACAACAAAGTCTTTTGGATTCTCCACCAAAGCCCACATGTCTGCTAGAGATTCAGGTTACAGTCAGATCCCATCTCACAATCTGTTTTTTCAGATGTAAATCCAACAACTGCTGGACATGCAGTTGTCCATGCTCTCTCAAGGATTGAGGGCCCTTCACTAGGCAGATGGTTCTAAGGTAACAAGTCTGTGCTGTCCCCAAGGCACAGTATGCATTAGAGACTCAACAACAGCTCTCTTAAAGAAATCACTTCTCCTATCTCCTCAGATCTCTGAAAACTTTGTTTTTAATTCTTGATCTGGCTGAGAGGTTCAAACATTATTGAGCAGTTGCAGAGTCATTTCCTCTTGCCTGTGTGTAGAGGTGAGGAGGGGTGGATTCCAGTCTCTAACTCATGTCACCCTCTCAATACGCATGGAATTGGTGCCACAACGGAAACTAAGAGAGGAAGGCCACACTCTAAAGCCATTGTTTACACCACTGGACTGAGCCAGGAGCAATACAGTGGAGAAAAGTTTTCAAGGTTACCTGGACATTAAATGGTGATGCTAGAAGGGGTAGTGGAGACTTCAGAAATGCCGCCATATTGCCTTCTGGCCTTTTCGCTTATGCTAAACCATGGACCAAAACACACTGGAAAATTTGCCTCACTTGGTTAAAAGAAAGAGACCCAAAACTCAGCAAATGAATTTTCTATAAAGTCTTCTGTTTCTCTCTCCAGTCTCCATCCAAAAGCAAGTTCAGTCTTCCATCAAACACTGTCAGCCAAACAGATTTCTCAATCCAAGTGTGTCAGCCTGGCCTTGATTACAATGTAGCCTATGACTGGATTAGCTTGGGAGTCCCAAACAGCATGTTCTGAGAAAGTAACAGAAATATGAGTAAGAACTTTTCCCACCATCCCCTTCAAGCTCCTACCCCATTTCCTCTCTGCATATTGCAGGCTTCTTCCAGGGAAGGGCCCATGGGTATGTGCTAATTTGCACGGTGGCCTTAGAAGGTACTGTTCTAATTGCTTCAGCTGAAATCCATTTATTTTATAGCCCAATAAAATTCTGTGTGCAAGGGTAAATAAAACCATGTGGATGTGGCCTCAATGCACAGTTCTCTGGGCTCCATTTGCAGTCCGTGATAAATTAAAGAGGAAAAAAAAACCATTGTGCAAACGGATGCAATTAGCTGAAACGGTATATTTTTGGCCTCTGCTGATGTCTGCTTACATTCAATTCCCCACTTGAAAACCAATCCTCATTTGAAAGCAAACTAGAAAAATCTCTGTAATACAGATGGACCTCATTTGGCTGCATGTTGATATGCAAAGACACCTTTATACATTAAATTGCAGTGTTGACTTCTGCACTTGAAATTTCATTTTGTCATTTTTAATCACAATGAGCAAATGTCATCCTTAATAATAACCCTCTGCTTCTTTATAATGCCTTTCAACAAAGGACCTGAAAGCACTTTTGCAAATATTAATAAACCGAGATTCACAACAACTCCCAGAGGCATCTGTACTGCAGGCTGAAAAGAAGCCCAAAGTCATGAAGTGACTTTGCTGATCCACACAGGAAACTAAGCTCAAGGAGGAGAAACGAAGACTATCACCTGGGTTATGTCAGCCTCACCTCATTCATGTTCACCAGGCATTTTCAGCCACAACTGGAATTTCAGAGCCCAAGGAATGAGAGAAGGACAATTTGGACTCTTACTAGGATTTGTGCTTAATTTCTTTCCTCCCTCCTCTGTTCCTTCTATAAGATATTAACTCCAAAATCAAACATTCAATCCAACTTGACCCTCACTTTCCATACTCATGAACCGCCCTACATGTCCAATAAGCATCTCAATCTTAGCATATCCAAGCCAAATTCATGATGCCCCCCCTACCTCAGTCATTCCCATTTCAGTAATTGGCGATTTTTTTCTAGTTAATCAGTCCAAAAGCCTTAGTCATCTTTGACTCCTCCTCTTCTCTCACCCCATGCAAATCACCTGGGAATCATGTTGGCTCTACTTTGTAAATAAGCCCAGAGGCCAAACATTTTTTGTCACTTCTTTCCAGGCCTACCCCACCACGATGTGTAGTCTGGACTACTGGCATAGCTTGCTAACTTATCTCCCTGTTTCCAGCTTTGCCTGCTAATCTTTCAGCAGCAGACACATTGATCCATTTAAAAACCTAAGTCATGTCATGTATTCCTTTGCTTAAAGGTCTTCAAAGTCTTCTAATCTCAGAGTGAAATACAAAGTCCTCACTCTGGCCTACAAGGCCTCATGATCTGGCACCAGTATCTCTCTGACCTATTTCTCTGACCTCGTCCCTCACTTCTTTAGATCCAGCCCTGCTCTCTTATGCTCCTTGTATAAACCAAGCATGCTACTACTGCCTTAGAGTCTTTGCACTTGCTAATCTCTCTGCCTGGAATACCTTTCCTCCAAATATCCAAATGCTTGCTCCTTCCCATTTTAAAATCTCTGCTCAAGCATCACTTTATCAGACAGGCCTTCCCCAGCTACCCTATATAGCATCGTACCATTCCCTACAACACTCTGGGGCATCGACTTGGTTTTATTTTCATATCACTTATGAGTACTTGGCACCAATTTCCAAGTTATCTTTACACGTGAATGGCCATTGTGGCGTGACAAGTCTTCCTCATAGGATTGCAGAAATTCTTCCTTCTCCACTGGGGGCGATGAAATGCTACTAACTTAGAAGTCCTTGAAAAAGAATTCATTTCTCAGGAACTACATTTTTCCCTAAAATTTTAAGGCAATATGTCGTAATATTTCAAAGGATTTTCTGATATTAGGTCATAGACAAGCCCCCAAACTACCTCTAAGATTGAAACTTCCTGAACTGTGACAATTATAACTGAGAACCAAACAAATTTCAAAAGCATCTTCATTTCTTTAATGTTGAGGATGAAACACTATTTTTTTTTTTTGTGGTACTACAACATTAGTTCGAAGACATTTATTTTGCCAAATTATGGATTGTCTTGCAAAGACCTCCTTGTTCTTCTGTTTCCTCTTTTGGTTTATAATTTAGGTCATGACAGAAATGTAGTAAAAATAATAATCAACCAAACAAAATGAGGAAAGGAAACTCAAGCCATTGGGAATTCTATCTTAATTTTTCTAGTATTAAGTATAAAACACCTCCTAAACTCGATTTGTAAGGCTAACATTACTCCAGCCCTAAAAATAAACCAAGATCTCACAAGGAAAGGTAACCATGAACCAATATCCTTCAAAGACAAAGATGCATAAAATCCATAAAAGATTAATAAATCAAACACCACAATTTATAAAAAGCATAATACATCATGACTGAGTAGGACTCAACATTGGAAAATTAGTCATTTACCCTAATATAAAAACAACCATTTGACCATCTCAATAGATGGAGAAAATCATTCAGCAAAATTCAAAATCAGTCCTGATAGAAATGCTCAGTAACATAGGATCAGAGAGGAACTTCCTCTTCCTAATAAAAGGCATTACGTAAAATCTACAGCTAACTTTATTCTTAACGGTGAAAGACTGGAGTATTTCCCTGATTATATCAAGAATAAGTCAAAGATGTCCAATCTCACTTCTATTCAATCTCATACTGAGGTCCTAGCTAGTGTAATATGGCAAGAAAAAGACAAAGCATTTAAATGAAAAAGAAGAATTTAAACTGTCTTTACTTGCAGATAGCATGATTGTTTAGGTAGAAAAATCGCAGACTCTATAAGTTATTAAAGCTCAAGTTTAGCAGGATATATAAACATTTAATGTATGGTACATACTGTCAAAGAACAATCAGAAATTGGAAATTAAAACCAAGTACAATTTATAATGTAATCCAAAAAATGCTTAAGGATAAATCAAACAAATACGTACACAATTTTTATACTAAATTTACAAGGCATTTATAAGGGCAATTAAAGAAAAATCTAAGTAAATGAAGTGATATACAAATGTTATGAATCTGAACAGCAAATATTGTTAAGGTATCAATACTCCCCAACTGATCCACAGATTCAGTGTAATCCCAGTATCGGGAGCACCATCAAAATAAAAAACGACTGCTTTTTGAAAGACACTGTGAAGGAAAAGAATAAACAATCTATAGACTGGAAGAAAATATTTTCAAGAGAGGTCTCTGATAAAGAATGTATATCCATAATATGTAAAGAACTCTCACAACTCAAAAATAAGTAAATGGCGAAAGATCTGACACACATTTCATCAAAGCAGTAGATAACCACATGAAAAGATATTCTAAGTATGGGAATGCACATTGAAACCACAATGCATTGTCACTATATACTTATGAGAATAGCTAAAAACCAACACAGAAACAAAAATCTAGAAATGTCAAGTATTAATGAGAGGAGTTTTCGATTATTTCTTGTGGGAAAGCAAAAAGTTGCCATCACTTGAGAAAACTATTCAACATATTTTATAGAGTTAAACACACTCCATAATAAATTAATAATCCAGGTAGGCATTCAACTAATGAACAGATCAATAGTTTTACATCAATACAATGGAATACAACTGCAATAAAAATCAAAGGACTCCTGATATATTTAACTTAAATAAATTTCAAAAGGATTTTGCTAAATGAAAAAAGTCAGACACAAAAGACTATATATTGTCTGATTTCGTTTATTTAACATTTTGCAGAAGACCAAATTCTTAGGGACAGAAATCGGATCAATAGTTTCCAAGAGGTAGGACTGGAGACGGGGATTGGCTATAAAAGAACAAATGAAACTTCGGGTACTAATGGGAATATTCTAAATCTTGATTGTGGTGACTGCTACATAATTGTGTAACTTGTACATGTTTGTGAAAACTCATTGATCTGTACACTAAAAGAGATGGATTTTACTCTTTAATATGCCTCACTAAAGCTGGTATATAGGAAGTAGTCATTGAGAGTATATAAGAGAAAGGTAAAATTGGTAGTAATTGAGAGTATACAGGAGAAAGCCTTAGTGTCTTTTAAGGTTGCAGAGTTGGAGACACTTCAGTCTGGAAGACAGTGGGCCTCATTGGATAGAGTTTCTTTCAGATTTTAGTACCTGGAGTACAGTCAATTTCTTTTTGATGGGACTTAAAGGTACACAGTAGAAGATATGGGTGGCACAGCTCCCACCCTTCACTGTAACACAGACTAAAGAGATGTGATTTCCCCTATAAAATCCTGAAACTCAGTCTGATATCTTACCTTGGGATGCCATGCTATTTTGGAAAGTGGGTGGGATTCAGGCCGGTTTTCTGTATTTTCAATTCTAAGAATTACGGAGCAGGGGAGAGGAATATAATGGAAGCTATTAAAGAATTTAATCAAAAGAAGGGTTGGAGAACAGAGCAAATTACGGTCACCCACTTTAACTGAGAGACATAACTTACTATCTGAGCGATCTTATGTAAGTTTTCTTTTCTTTTTAGGACTTTATTTATTTGACAGAGAGAGCAAAAGAGCACAAGCAGGGTAAACAGGAGAGGGAGAGGGAGAAGCAGGCTCCCCGCTGAGCAAGGAGCCCAATGCAGGGCTCCATCCCAGGACCCTGGGATCATGACCTGAGCCGAAGGCAGATGCTTAACCATCTGAGCCACCCAGGCGCCAAGTTTTATTTTCTTAACATCTTTCCAGAAGCTCTGTTTCTTTTGGCAAAACTGTAAAGAAAATACAACTATATCTATTCAGTGGTGGTTGTGAGAAGTCCCATAACAAAATACAAGAAATGTATTTAGTATCTAGTATCTACTAAGTATTCAACACATTTTAGCCTAAAGAAAAAAGAAGGAACCATTTCTATAAGTATGTGTAGAAGCCACTGCCAATGATCTTCAGTTGACATGTGCACCTGATACAAAACTCTAAAAAGTTTATAATCCAGCTGGGCCTGGCAAAACTTAGTTAGCAGGTGCTATTTACAAATTTAAACTTTAGTCAGAATGTAATATGAATTAAAGAACAAATGAAGATATTTTTATTTATTATTTATTCGGTAATTTGAAAATGCTGGATATGAGGACTGCTAGAAATTTATGACATGTGTTTAAAAAAAACCCATAAAGCTAGTGACTTTATAAACAGGCATGGTGTAAGCCGACCAGAGAAAAATAATTTATTTCTTAGCATGATGAAGGGTTTGTATTGAATTGTTTAGCGTTTTCCTATAATCCATTACTCTGCATCCTCTTTAAAGAACTAATCAGAGAAAATGCTCCAAAGTAATTGGTGAATATACAATTTTGAACAAGAGGATTTTTTTTTAAGGCCCTGTCACTCAGAAACAAGTTACTAGGGCTATAGCCAAAATCCATTATGACAGAATGCAGGCTTCCGATTTTTTTCAAGTTGGAATACACTTGCAAATGATACAGATAGAAGAAGGGAGGACAGGGAAAGAATTTAGTTTTGAGAGTCCAATCTTTAACCCCCCCGCAAGATAATCTCATATGTGTTTTGTACAATTCTCAGAACATCATTGAGCTAATTCCTATTTTCTTCATTTTACAAACAGGAAGATCAAGAGAGGTTTAATTCAAGGCACCTGGGTGGCACAGTCAGTTAAGCGTCCAACTCTCGGTATTGGCTCAGGTCTTGGCCTCAAAACGGTGAGATAGAGCCCCGGTCGGGCTCTAGGCTCAGCAGGGAGTCTGCTTGAGCTTCTTCTCCTCTGTCCATCCCCCAGCTCCTGCACTTGTGCGCTCTCTCTCTCAAATTAAATCTTAGAGAGAGGTTTAATTTGATCCATACTCAGCTAAAAAAAAAAAACTTTAGGTGTTTAAAATAAGGTTAGAACATACGACTTCAAGCAGAGGAGAGACTCCTCAAAGAAAGGTTTCCCTTGGGTGCAGACTTACCAGTAAAATGGAGGATTCACCAGCACATAAAATCAAAACTTACATCTTTAGACTGTTTTACTGTTTCCAAAAATTTCACAAATTCTCTCTGGTTACATTTTCATATAATCTTATTTATCCTCAAGCCATCTATTAGATGTACAGGATTCCTGTGTTACCAATACAGAAATGGGGAGTCAAAGAGATGAAGTAATTTATTCAGTATCTTAAAAAAAAAAAGCAGCCAGTAGAGCTGGGACTCAAACTTCTCTACAAACTCCAAATCTCACATTCTTTCTCCTGGAGTTTCACACATCATTTCCACCGAGGGACCCCAACAATAGAGAGAAATCTGCCCCTCAGTCAAAACAAGCCATTTAACTTCCTTGGAGTTTAAGCATGATCTTCCTAGTTCCCATTCATATCACACGCTCTTCCAAGGGAAGACTATTTGCTTCCATATGAAAGTGCTTTAAATTTCTTCTAAATTGTGTTTGCACACGTTCTAATTAAAATGTTGCGTAAAATTGATAGTTTGAGAAGATGTCCACTGTCTGACGGGAGGCTTCAGTTGCCCACCCCCACCCCCAGCACACCACCGTGTCCTCCGACATTCACAGCTCTGTACCTTTCATTCTAAAATAATATGAACAGTGGGGAAGAGGTAAGCTTACTGAGGCTCTAGTAACCACTATGTAGCCATCATATCCATTACGCCACTAATATTCACAGTAACGTGGTTAGCGTGCATTTTATCCCCACTAAATGGAGAGGAAACAAAAGACGGGAGAAGTTAGGTTTCTTGGGCGAGTTTACACAACCGGGTGAGGATTTCAGCCAACCCGGAAGCACGAGTCTGTCTCAGAAGTTCCCGTCTGTCTTGTGACGCTCCAATGCAGGTTTTATTTTTATACCAGAAGCTTTTGATTTTGTGGAGGTAAAGGAAGCGCACTGTACTATACTTAGAGGAGAAAATAGATTAGAAATAGAAGAAAGGGACTTTTTTTTTTTTTTTTTTTTTTTTTTTTTAAAGCCTGGTATAACAAGAATATCCCACAATCCCACATTCAGAGTTTGGTGATGGATGATGCCCAGGATCAACACTCCTGCAAAGGCCCAAGGGCATCATTTGCTTATAACACTTTCATTTTTCACTGGTTTGAAGCGTGCATACAGATGCTTTTCTAGCTTTTGGTCCTGGATGCTTCATTTTTAAAAAGTGATCGTGAGGAATAGTTGGTTTAATGATGTGGCAGGGATATTTCTGAACATTGAGAAACATCAAAGACATTGTAAAACTACATTAAGTTCTTGAGTATTTAAGAGTATGAAATGTATCTAAAACTGTATTTTTCAAAATTTAGTGTTAAAAGTCTAGGATGTCAAAATGATACAGCTTTGTAAATATTATTCTCCCCCTTTTTAAATATGTATTCATACAAGCCAAACTAAGTCCTTAAATGAAACTAAAGTTTTTTTTTTAATGTAAATCTTTTCTCTGTCCCTGTTTTCTGAGACAAACACCTCCCATGGTGTTTGGTAGAGGTGATATTTTCCTACATTTTAATTGTAAATTCCTGATAGCCTGTAGGCATGAGGTGTTAAATGAAAAGGCGCTAACAAACATTTAGAGAGGATCTCATACGTGCTAGTTCCTAATCATACACTTTCCTATTTTATCCTTTTAACAATCATGTGAGACAAGCATTAATGCCTTTCTTCAGGTTGTGCAAAATGAGGATCAGAAAGGTGAAGTATGGCTTCCCAGGGCACAGTTGGTCTAACTGACTCTAAAGCACCTTTTTCTTCCAATTTACCAAGGATTGGCCAAATCTGGTGTGCTTATAAAGTTTTATTGGAAAACTGCCATGCTCACTTGTTTACATGTAATCAAGGACAGAACCGAAAAGATGTAAAAGTCCAGGTAAATATTTTTGTCTTTGTAAGCCATGTGGTCTCTGTGGGCACTTGACTCTGGCAGTGCGATATGAAAGAGCCACAGACAATTCCTAAATAAGTAAGCATCACTGTGCTCCAATAAAACCTTATTTACAAAACAAATTTAAAGGAGGTGGGGTGGTGGTGCAACAGGTCAATTTCGGCTTGCAGGATGTAGTCTGTCAGCTCCTCCCTCCTGTAGCAATGTGTCCCACAAAGAAGAATTTTGGTAAGTTCATTGGAAAAAATAGAAAGTCTGAGGGCTGCCCTTTATTTTTAATCATTTTTTTTAAATCAGTGGTTGAAAAGTTCAAGAGTTTAAAGTTCAATTTGCTTCCAATTATTTGAGCATAAATCCTGTTGTTTTTTTCCCAGTGCCTTCTACTAAAAGAATGCTAGAAACACAAGCATCCAGTATCAGGATGCTCTTAGTCTACAAGAAATTCTCTCAAAAAAGGTACGGTATAGAATTTATAGATATAGATATATTATATATATAATTATATATATATAATTTTGGTGCCTTCTCTATGACAGATCTAGCTGAATATACAGACAAGGCTTTGGCCTTCAGAAAGGTCATAATTTAAAAGGCAAAACAAAACAAAACAAAAACGAAAACAAAACAAAAAACCCTCCATGCACCACATCACACAGGCATAGAACAGAGCAAAGGAAAGCCTGAGATCTCTCTGCTAAATCTCCCAGCTCAGGTACAATACCAAAGTGAAATGGCTTCTAAAAGGTGTTCTCTGCCCACTTATCTTACCCAACAATACAGTCTTGATTGACACCACATCTCCCAAGGGAAATGAAAACTGGTGCCAAACCCAGATGCCCGGCCAAAGGAAAAAGAGTACGTTTGGCAGCAGAACATGTGTTCAATGTCAGTCGTATGGAGTAAGAATTCCAGCCACAGGGGGAGGCTGGCATTTTGTGGGAGATATATGAAAGAGGCATGATCCCAGATTTACAATGGTCTACAAAAGGCTGTCACTGCTTGAGGACCAAAAAATAAAGTTACTATTGTTCACCTGTATCATTATCAAAGAGTACATAAAAGTGACTTTAACCAGGTTTGAGCTAAGGCAGAATGATCGACGGATGCTTGGTTTCCAAAACACTTAATATTTTCTTACCTAAAAATGGAAGGAAATGTTTAAGCAAGAACCTAGACTACTCATTTTCAAGTCAGAGATAAAAACAAAACAATATTTTAATAACAGACCATATTAGCTTTCAGTACGTCCCAGGCACTGTTCTAAGTGTTTACAAATGAGAAGTTAGTTTAACTTCTTAAAAATTTTACGAGGTAGCTACAGTTACACTCTATTTTTACAGACGGAGAAATGGAGGCAGACAGAGGTCCTGTCGCTGATCCCATCACACCGCTCCAGAATTCAGTCTGTGCTCTTAACTACTTATGCTGCTTGGTCATACCTTTAAATGCGGCAATCTCGGGCATTTGTGTTTCTCTCTCAGAACCCGTTTTCTCACACATAAAAGGGGGATAAGAAAATCCTTTCCTCACCAAATGGTTATGAAGATTAAAGAAATAAAATGCAAATTATCCAAAAGCAAGTTTAAAAGATAATGCAAAATTTTTCACATTTTCTGAGCTCTTACTGTATGCCAAGCACTGTGATAAAAAGTTTGCACACTTAATCTCATTAATCTGAAGCCTCATGACATAGATGCTAATATTATCCGTTATTTTACACATGAAGACATTAAAGAGCAAGATACTTAAATGATGTGCTTAAAATCATGCTAGATCTAGTTAGAAGCAAAGCCAGGCCTCAGATTCCAGAGGCTAGGATGTGTTTATTAAAAGTTTATTCCCATTTTACAAGAAAAAGGCTGTAGCTGACAAAGAACCAGGAAGGTTCCAGATATTTGAAGTAGATGGAATCTTTCCGATTCTCAAGCAAAACCCTTGATAGTGGGACTAATGTAACCATCACCTCTTAATCCTGGAATTTACCTTTGGAAATCCCCTTTGGGGTGCTGTCGGGAGTATAAGAGAAAGGAGGACAGAAATTGGAATCTCCCAGCTTTGCTCCATAGAACCACTGACAGTTCTCCTTATGGGATAAAGTAAGTATGTGGAGGGTACCTGGAGTTTCACAGGTATCCCCCCTGTAGGTGAGTTTTACTCCATCTATTTGTGTCAGATTTTTCAGTATCTAACAACAGAATGTTCACAGCAAGGAGTACAGAAGTGAAAAGTCCTAATGAATTGTCAAGTCAAAGCTAAATATACAGAAAAAAGTAACTAAAAGCTTTAGACCTTCTGTTGAGGGAGAATGAGTTTCCTATGCCAAAACATTAGAGTATCCCCCTCAAATTACTTTTGACCTAGGATTACAACAGATATTGTCCTAGGCCACCAGTGAGGGGGCAGATTAAGTTCATCCTAGTTATTTCAGGCTCAGCCCCTTGAAATTTTTGCCTTTGTATAAAAAAAGAGAGAGAGAGAGAGAGAGAAGGAATCCTCTATGGTTTGTCACAACTGCTCACATTGTCCTTTGTTCACAAAATTTACAGTTCCCAGATAACCCCTTCACGTCACAGCTTGAAGCATGTACTCAGGGCAGCTGCCACACTGTTTCATGTGTCCAGAGCCGTACCCCCACCCCCAGGTGTAGCCCTCCTTCTCCTCAGTGGGATCTGGGCCTGCAGCACAGTCCTAGGCTTTTCCTTCTCACCTGCTATTCCTGTTTAATCCCTGCCCCACCAAGTATTTTAAATAAACTTCCTGTCACTGAGACAGACTTTTGACTTTCCAATTCACTAGTAACTATTTTGCAACTCCAGCCCAGCCCAAAACTTAGATGTCAGTCCCTTCTGGGGGGGCCACCCAGGTGCGGCTCAGTTGGTTAAGTAACTGCCTTCGGCACAGGTCAGGAACCTGGTGTCCCAGGATCGAGTCCTGTATGGGGCTCCCTGCTCAGTGGGGATTCTGGTTCTCCCTCTGACCTTCCCTCATCTCATGCTCTCTCTCATTCTCTAATAAATAAATAAAATCTTTAAAAAAGTCAGTCCCTTCTGTGTTTCCAGAGCAACAATGTCCAATAGAAACAATGCGAGGGGGCGCCTGGGTGGCACAGCGGTTAAGCGTCTGCCTTTGCTCAGGGCATGATCCCGGCATTATGGGATCGAGCCCCACATCAGGCTCCTCCGCTATGAGCCTGCTTCTTCCTCTCCCACTCCCCCTGCTTGTGTTCCCTCTCTCGCTGGCTGTCTCTATCTCTGTCGAATAAATAAATGCAATCTTTAAAAAAAAAACAAAAAAAAAGAAACACAATGCGAGGCCCACATGTAATCTTAAATTTTCTACTAGCTGCATTAGAATAGTAAAAAGAGGTAAAATTAATTTAATAATATATTTTTCTTAACCCCATTTATCATAAAAAGATACTATTTCAACATGTAATAAAAGTTTTTTGGAAAATATTAGTGAGATTTTTTTTTTAAGATTTTATTTATTTATTTGACAGAGATAGAGACAGCCAGCGAGAGAGGGAACACAAGCAGGGGGACCGGGAGAGGAAGAAGCAGGCTCATAGCGGAAGAGCCTGATGTGGGGCTCGATCCCATAATGCCGGGATCACGCCCTGAGCCAAAGGGAGGCATTTAACCACTGTGCCACCCAGGCACCCCGTGATATTTTATACTCTCTTTCTAGTATTAAGTTTTTGAAATCTGGCACGTATTTTGCGCTTACAGTACATCCCAATTCGGATGCTAAATTTATCAGAATACTTGATCTATACAGATTTCATAAAACATAGAGCTGAAAAAATAGATGACATACCTAAGTTGTTCCCAAACACAATTCAGTTATTGGAAAACTTAAGTATCAGCTTTTAACACCGAATTTAAATTAGAATTTAAAATACAGTTCCTTAGTTACATTAGTCTTTTATAAGATATGAGAGCCATGTGAGGCTAGCAGCCACCATATTGGATGGTGAAGTTCCAGAGGATGTAAGTCTGCCTTCATTAGCTGCTCAGTTTTGAGCTGCCTCATAGGACATCTTCTATTTCTGCTTCTTATACTCTTCTCCCTGTACTACACCAGACAAATTGAATCACAAATCGGTTTATTAGGCTTCAATTGAGTGATAACCAGATCATGGGACTTAATATGGATAAAGCCAGCGGTAAGGAAAGAGTCGTTGTTAGCGAACTCCTATCTCAGAAATATGGCTAAAGGACAAAAAAGAGTGGAAAGACATCAAGGTTAAATGAAGGAAACTGGGTTATTGTTTTTTCAAGGAAGGGAAACTTTCGCATTTGAAGACAGAAGAAATTCCAATTTGAAAGAGTACACTAAAGTTATGGGGAAAAAGTGGGATCTTAGGGAGAGCCATATATGGAGGGGATACAGATGGATGAGCAGAAAATAGATTAATATTGATGATTAAGAGTGAGACTTAGTATGAAAGAAAAGTCTAAGGACTCATAAATCCCTGAATCCTGTCCTAAAGTCAAAGTACAACTTTCCCAGAAGAGTACTCCCAAAGGAATTATGGACACCATAGCAGAATAAGAACCAAAATACCATTGGGTAATGATTATATGACAGGACCCAATTAATCAATGCAGAACTCTGATAACATGCTGAACTGGAGACCCATGAGAAACTTCCTCTTCCTCATTTTCCCTCACATCCCAATCATAGATCTTGGAACCAGCGCACAAAGTCATGCCCACAAGGAACCAGAGTAAGATAAATGGCTGGGGCTACAATTGGGTCTTCACTTCATTTCCCAGCCCAGATCTTGGAAGATGAAATTGGTGTTTTCTTAATTTCTTCTTTTTTAAATAATACTTCAAAATTACATTTGTAGCATCCTAAGTAGCTCTCTAAAATATTATTCTGTTCCACCCCCAACTAACCTTTTTTCCAAAATTAAAGTACTCTTGAAATGTCCAGGGTATTGTTAAAAATACATTTTGAAAACAGATTATGGAACATATTTACAAGAAAACTTTCCTGAGCACTAAAAAGTTAACTAAAGTAAATCCAAAGATCTAGACTAAACCCTCACACCAAAGACTGATGTTACAAGTTTGGAATTTTGGCCTGGTTTTACAGAAAGTTTGCTTTTGGCTTTTACATAATCACATTTGTGAGTTTCTGAGCTTCAAACCGACCCTGAGCAAATACTTGTCAACTCTGTCAAGGCACCTTTGGTTAAGAAAGATCTGTGTGAATACTAAGGGCTAATCTCCATCTATGAGGAGAAAATTAGCACCTGCATCTCACCTCCAATACCAGCTCCAGACACAAACTAAATAAAATTGTAATAACAGGGGCGCCTGGGTGGCACAGCGGTTAAGCGTCTGCCTTCGGCTCAGGGCGTGATCCCAGCATTGTGGGATCGAGCCCCACGTCAGGCTCCTCTGCTATGAGCCTGCTTCTTCCTCTCCCACTCCTCCTGCTTTTGTTCCCTCTCTCGCTGGCTGTCTCTATCTCTGTCGAACAAATAAATAAAATCTTTTAAAAAAAATTGTAATAACAACAGTAATTCTCCATTTATGCAGCCTTCTGCTTGGAATAAATCTCTTAAATAGCCACATTCTTTTCTAGGGAAGCACAGGTCCAGAGAGACTGTAACAGTTCCTCCAGGCAATTCTCAACCTTGTCTGACACGAGAATGAAATGATGTGACTAAGTGTGACCCACAACCATTCACTGTATTCCCTTTATGGGCCAAATACTTCAAACAGGAATTGCTTTACGATCCAGATTGGCTATACAGATACGAAACTCTGCCATTAAAACAACTCTGGAAGCTTATCAAGTACAGCATGTTTTAAAGCTGCAGCTGGATAATGGGTAGATTCATGGATTTATTTTACGTTTGTATTTATATTTTTATGAATGTGGCCAAAATAAAAACATTACAAGAACCCAAATCTTCTAAAACATTACTAAATCCAAATAGTGTGAATATATTTATGGGAAAAATATATAAACACATACATATATGTACATATATAAACAGACATACATATTATGTTTAGAATAAAGATTATACAGTTGGAATTTCAGTGTAGAAAAGGATCATACTGCAAATTCATTGGCAAGTCTCCCACACAATTAGAGATTAACTGGAGAAAAACCAAAGCCGGGAGACCAAAACACAACACCTCCTTGAAATTATAAATATATCTAAGGAATACAATAAAATTTCAGATTTTATAGGCATATCACTTGGATACCCTAATACAGACTTCACATTTAGTGTTTTTGTGTAATCATTCAAAAAATATTGATAAAAGGACTTCTATGTGCCCAGTTCAGCATCATTCACTTTTTCCCTCCTTTCAGAAGAAGTGCCAGAATTCTCCTTCATTTCCAGAGGAGGGTGTATCTCTGGAATTGGTCCCTTCCCCAAAGATGAAATCATGCAGAGCCACTTGGAGATAATGGAGGAACTAGCAACTGAAGCATGAATAGAGAACGCTGTTGTCTCACAAGTATATTATAAACTCTCTTATTTCTGGGATTAAAAGAGAAAATGGTGGACTTCTGCTATGTGGATCCCAGAGAGGAAAAGGAAAAACCACAGCTCTGTACTGGGAGGAACTGGCATTATGGAGAATGACTGAGTGAAGAACACAAGCATCTGACCTGAAGAGCTGACTTCTTTGGATCATAAACTAGCATTCCTTGGAACCTAACTCAGAACCAAGAGAATGCGATAGTACTGTCTTAAAGACTCAGAGTCTTAGATGATCCTGCCTGGGAGATTCTGGACCAGCAGAGGATAAGCAGCACCTTTTATACCATGTTACATTCTACTGTCCACACAGGCGTGATTTGGCGGCAGGAAGCAAGGGCAAGTTTGACTGATGAAACAGCAGGTTCTCTCCCATCTTCTCAGATATAGGAGTTGACAGAATCCACCCCCTTTCATACTGCATAAGCTCCTGGGGTTTCTTGGATAGGTCAGGGAGTGGGGGAAGGGAACCCTAAGAGGAAATTTCTAGATTTATGTTAATCTGGTAAATGAGTACAGGAGCTAGGTTTCTTCTGGATGACATTATTTGCAACCTGAAATTTGTGAAGCAGGTCAAACTTGACATTCACACATTCCTGTGTTAACCTACTTCTCAAGTCATCTCAGACTTTATGAAGCAGTGTGTAATAACAAATGAACACTTGACTAGGAATCAGAAAGCCTGTGTAGTAATAATAGCTCTGCTTTTAAGTAGCTATGGGACTTTGAGAAAGCTTCAACTCAAATTCTTTAGTTATATGTAAGTATTTGGACCACATGTTCAATGGGCCCTTATAATCTATAATCTTATGAATTCAATTTTAAAATACTGTATATAAAAAAAAAGTCTTGTAACAAGTCCATTAGCCTGGCTGAAATATACCACTTCAGCTCAACAAAATATGAGTTTCCTCCCGAATATAAACTCTTTATAATGATTTAGTTTGAGTTAGAGAAAAATCAATAACAAGGTTGGGCAGGCTAGAGACATAATAAAAATAAATATACTCATTATTATTAAATATTTCTTAGTGTTTGCACTATTTCAGGTGCTGTTTTATTTCATCAACTTTATAAAAATGTGTGTTACTTTGCAGATGAGGAAACTGAAGCTCAAAGGGTTAAATAACTTGCCAACATCATAGCTCATGTGTAGAAAATACAGGTTTCAAACACAGTTCTTCCTGTTGTTGAACCTGGAGCACTTTAGCACTGCCTTTCAGGGAATAAATTGGACTCTGTTCAATGACATCATCTTTTTTCAGTCTCCACCAATATACTCAAAAATCAATGTTGGTAATTTCACATTAACAAAAAGTAAGAACTCCAAGGCCAGACAAATACAAAAATCCACCATACGTTTTAGATGCACAGACCTTACTTTTGGAATTTCTCTTTCTTTTTTTTTTTTTTTTAAAGATTTTATTTATTTATTTGAGAGAGAGCCTGCACAAGCAAGGGGAGGGGCAAAGGGAGAGGAAGAGGGACAAGCAGACTCCCTGCTGAGTGTATTGTCCGACACTGGGCTCTATCCTAGGATCCTGAGATCATGACCTAAGCCAAAGGCAGACACTTAACCAACTGAGTCCCCCAGGTGCCCCACTTTGGGCATTTCTACCACAAGAAAGCTCCAGATTGTCACCTACTTGGATTCTGCAGAGCAGCTGAATCATGTTCTCCCATTACAAGGTGTTGTTAATAATATATATCAAAATGTTACTGACAAGTAAAAATAGTTAAGGAAAAACAGTAATTTCAAGTCTTGAGATAACTTGTAGTTTTCAAATTCTACCAAGCTAGGGGCACCTGGGTGACTTAGTCAGTTAAGCAACCAACTCTTGATTTTGGCTCAGGTCATGATCTCAGGGTCATGAGATCTCTGGTGTTGGGCTCCTTGCTTAGCAAGGAGTCTGCTTGAGTTTCTCTCCTTCTGCGCCTCCCCCTGCTCACACACACTCTCTCCCTCTCTCTCTAAAATAAATAAATAAAATCCTACCAAACTCTTTCTATTCATGTTGTTTCTAATTGTAAAACCATTCTCATCCAAAAAAGTTATATTCAGTTAAAGAGGAGCCAGAACTTTAAATAGCATATATCAAAATAGTAGTGAGATTGTGTTATTTGTTGAAAACAAACAAAAACTGTTGGAAAAATGCAAATGCTTACCTAATTGAGTTCTAAGATACTTTCCAATTGCTTGAAAGTCAAGCTCCTTTTGTTTCTCTAACCTGAACCATATTATGCATTCTGACAACAGATGGATTATTCTTTTTCTCCTTCGTATTTTATCAAAAAGAATATCTTAGAATTACTTTTACAGTAATCACCCTCCCAAGCCTAAGGAACTCAAAACATACTAAAGAAAATATTGAGAGATGATATATTATGCAGAAGAAGATGCCGGATATCTTCCCTTCTGAATTCTGAAATTCTCATAAAAATATATTATGCAAAATAAATCTTGCAGTGTAAATTATCTGTTAGCAAATGGTATTCTTCAGTTTCATTTCCAAATTATCCAAAATGAATTAGGATTTCATATTGAGCTGTCAACATGAAATTCCACCTCCTGAAATATAGATTGGATTTTGAGAAGTAAATATGAAGTGGTAAAAGTCAGGTTTCTTTTCCACCCGTCCAGTTTAAGATAGCATTCACATATACTCACTAGATTGTCTAAAAATCAGTCAATTTTGCACAATCTCTTAAATAAAGCTGTTTTATTTTACTGTGTGACAATTTGTGCATAACTTAAAGGCACTAATATTCTCTTTAAGAGTAAATATAATAGTTCTAATAAAATGTACTAAGTAGATCCAGAGTTTTTTTTTATTCACTCTACAGAGCTGTGCAAGGTCATGGTATCTTTGAAAAGCGAAGTTATGATTCAGTGTTACCAATAATGTCAACTGATTAAAATGAAATTATTGAATTCTAAGCATGGGATGTATCACTATGACATTTCCCATTAATCTTTTTTTAACTTTGAGATTAAACTATGGAGGAGCTTCCGATCTGAGATAACCAGGTTGACACCCCATTTACCATGAAGACAAACATATTGCTATCAACATTGGAACATGAGCACCGATGCCAATCAGAGAAAGATTTCCGTTTTTGAGGTTGTCCATGTGAGCAGAAAGGTAAAAGAGGTTGAATTAAAGAGCCAACTTTCCCTCATTAAATGCCTGTAGTCACAAAATGACTAATAAAAAGTTATATGGGAGTAAGCATATCACCCCACCAAAATACAGTAATTTTCTCCCCTCAGCTCCAGACATATATCCAACTGCATACTTTTCATGCTTTATAAGCTTTTCAAAATTAATAGGTGTAACTCAGGTTTTCATTTATTTGTATATTTGTTCCTTCCCCAGAGTTACTTATGTCAATAAATGGCACACAACCCAACCTGTTGTTCAAGCCAAAAACCCAGACGCCATCTTTGATTTCACGCTTTCTCATACATTACATCAAATCTATCATGTCCTATTGGTTTTACCTACAAAATACTTCTTAAATATTTTCATTCTTTTATTCCTTTACTGTCATCATTATTCACCATTGTCTCTCACCTGGACAACTGAAATACTTTAACAGGTTTTCTAACACACATTCTGATCTTCTCATCTCCAGGGAACAACCAGAGAGTCATTTATTAATAAAACAGTAAGCCACAGAATTGCCTTAAAAGCCTTAGATGGCTTCCTGGTGCTCTTGGAATTGCTCTGTTTTCACCCTCGCCCCCAGCTCCAGACAACCAGTAATCCATAATTGATTTTTTTTTTCTTATGGTAAGAGGAAACTAAGGACTCAAAGTCCTGACTAACAGACTCAAAGTTTGAAAAAGATAAGTTGTCCGCTAAAGATCCACTGTGTTCTATGTTGAGCTCCAGCTCTTGAAAAAGTCAAGAAAGAAATTATGGATGATTTCCTGATACAGAAACTACCTATAGAAAGTATGGCAAAAACCTTTCCACTTGCTGAGGTATACGTTCATTGAAATAGGAGAGAGAGAAGACTTCAGAGAACCTTAAGCATGGAAGATTTGTGGATAAAAAGACCCTAATCCCTGAAATATCATTCCAGGGCCATTCCCAGATTCAAATCTTGATCTTGACACTTTTTTTCTACCTTTATCCATCTGAACTATATCAGCCTACATAATATTTAGAAGGTTATTCGAAGGCCATCACCTGATTTCTACAAGTCTAAGAAAAAAAGAATAGATTCTAGAAACAAAAACGCAAGCGACTTCTCTTGGTTTAAACTTGGGTCAGGGCCACAGGCATAAGCTGGTGATAAGACAAGCCCTTTTTAGAGCAAGATATGTAGAGATGGGACCGGAGCTAACAAATCAAGATAGTCGTATCCAAACATTCCCATGCACAGTCCCACTGACCAGCTCTTTCAAAATATTCCCTAATAAATATTTCATCAAGGTTTCTGAACACAAATGTTCCTTCTAGTGAGGCTACATAAACAATGCAAAGTGAATTGTTTTGTAGTCACTTCTTTGGGCCATTTCGGCCTCCCCGATATCAAACGGAATTTTTCCCTCTTTGTATAAAGTTGGGAGAGAGAAGGTTTTTTCAGTAACAACTCAAATGTCAGAGCTACAGAAGCCTCAAATATATCAAGTGAGTAGGCCTATTTACCATGTCAAACAATGAATTTATCATCTGTCTACAACAAGGGGATTTTAAGCCTCTGGGTACTAAAACTGCTTTGCTCTACAAGAGTCAAGATAACTACTAAATTAATTTAGTTTAATTTTTTCTCTCATGAATATTTTATAGGTCCTTTTTTTTTTTTTAGAACAGCTAGATTTTCAAGTACCTTTTTTTATTAAACCCACACTAACTTTAATTTTCAAAAATTGTAAGATCAAATGTATATGTCATTTAAATGTCTTTCCTGTCATAATCTCGTCTGCAGTACGAATAGAAGTGGTCATGGTTTAATGTCATCTGTCACGTCAGCGAAGCCTACATAAGGAGGATTGCCTTTTCGCAATGTAAAAAATTTAGGTCTCTATATTGTGACTACCAAAGTACAGATTCCTTTAAAGAAAACTTCTGACTTAAATGGATAGAGCCTATCTGATTGGAGAATTTTGATTATTTTAAAACTCAAGCATATTGTACTTCCAAAACACAATGTGCATAATTTCACAAAATGTTGTGAATTATAAAATAAGTTAAAAGTCTCATCTGTGAACAAAATACTGTTCAAACCTACCACATATTTTACATTAGTGAAGTTGAATTAAACAAATACAAGTCTTCTGAGTCTGGGAGAGGAAAATATAGCCCGTAAAATTAAATCCACGGTTTTCATCTGGAGGCACTGTTACCTCGGCCCCCTACTCTCCCCCCACCGACTCAGCCCCCACCCCAACCTCCCCTACCTCAGCTTCCTCACTGGGGGAGCTTTAACTAATGTCTGGAGATTTTTTTTTTTAATTATCACAACTATGATGAAGGAGCGGTAGTTTGATGCTAATATTTACATATTATGCTAAAGATATGCTGAAGATACATATGCTAAAAATACCAATAAACATCCTATAATACACAGGACAGCTCCCCACAACTAAGAATTATCTGCTCCAAAATGTCCACAGTGCTAAGGTTGAGAAAACCTGAATTATACAAATCAGGAGAACTGAACTAAGGAAGAGGGGGATAAGTATTGCCTCATAAATAGAGAGGTCTTGAAAGAGCTCTACAAATGGACTTAGATACATAAAGCCAGGACTTGATTTCAAATTTATGAATCCAGGAATAAGCTACCAAGGATTGAAATGACACGATGAAACTTGTGAGGAAGTCACGTCACCATCATGGTCATCTCTCCCATGTAATGGTTGAGGAAACTAAGCCTGATAGAAGCCAGCAGACTTGCCCAAGTCACTCAGAAAAATCACAGTGAAGATGGACACCTAAATTTGGTGATGCTACGTTCAGTGTTTTCCTCACTTACCATGTATATTTCTATCACACCCCTCCCAAAATAAAACCTAACAAAACCTATAGTGTACGTGGCACTTCGTACTTGGGGATATGTGAAGCAGTGAGAGTGAAAGAAAGGATTTTAGAAATGGTAATGGCATGGTGTTTACACTTGCCTCTTTCAGGTTCTGTCCCAAGACCCAAGAACTTCTACAATCCCTTAACTTTCTACCACAAATGAGCACACACAGTGTCTCCGATAGCAGGTGCTCTAGAACATAAACGAGTCCCACCGTCAGATCCAAGGCACCATCAAAATGACTTAACGAGGGGCGCCTGGGTGGCACAGCGGTTAGGCGGCTGCCTTCAGCTCAGAGCGTGATCCCGGCGTTACGGGATCGAGCCCCACATCAGGCTCCTCTGCTATGAGCCTGCTTCTTCCTCTCCCACTCCCCCTGCTTGTGTTCCCTCTCTCGCTGGCTGTCTCTCTCTGTCGAATAAATAAATAAAATCCTTAAAAAAAAAAAAAATGACGTAACGATGTCTATCCACCCTCAAGATATTAAACTCATCACTGACTCTAGGGGAAGAAATATTTTTGCAGCTCCATATATATGTTCACTACCTTAAACCCACTGAAGGAAGGTTGTTGGAGAAAACAGCAAAGAACAGATCCGGCTTCTGAAGCCTTTAGGCAATCACAGAAGGGGCACGAGAGTAAGAAGCTTTCTAGACCAGGCTCCTTCCCTAACTTACATGTACCTTTATAAAGTATTTTAAACTTTCTGTATTTTGATTTTTTCATGGGTAAACTGAAAAATAGCTACAACTTAGATGTGGTTATAGAAATGAAATGAGACAAATTTATAAAACGCATCTTCATTTTTTTAAAAAGCCAATAAACAGATACACAAGGTCATTACTCATCGTTAACTCTCTGCCTTTATTACTAATGCTGTTTTCTACTAGTGTATCCCCTAAAATAGGTGCTCAAATTACCAGCAAAAAGAGTACTTTTCAAACTTTAAGCCAGGTTCAAACGGGCTTTGCCAAGAATAATGGTTTTAAAACTGTCCTGTAAAATACCGTGAGAAGCAGCTCCCTGAGAAAAATAGGTTATGTCCGACAGAGGGGATATAATTACATTGACACCTCATTGTAACAGACCCTGTCAATCTTCGTAGCAACTATTCTTTAACAGACCCTTAATTTCATTCTGGCAATACGCTCAGCTCCACAATATGAACGGACTGGTCAAAGCAATCACAGCAATCCCATTATTTCCTTTAAAGATCAGCATGAACCTAGTCTTGACCAATGATCTAGAAGGAAAAATCTATTGGACAGAGGAGGTTTTTGTGACATGTTATCCTTCGTAATTAAAAAAAAAAAAAAAGACAGAGACAGAGAGAGAGACGCAAATGAAGACAGTTCCTTCGCTTCCTTCCATATTCCCTATTTTGGTAATATGGGTATAATGAGATGTCTGGAACCACAGCAGCCATCTGTCAACCATGAGACAAAATGCTTGAGTTCCAAAGCTAACATGGTGAGAATGGCAGAGGTGGAGGATGAAAAGAGAATGAGTCCTAGATGATATTATTGGACATTTCCAGTCCTGAAACCACTGCATTCCAATGGGTTGCTAAGGGTACACTAAATGTGCTCTTGTTTTAACCTAATGTTTGTCAGGTTTTCAGTTATTTGTAACTTAAGTATCTTAACTCATACGCTCACAAGCCAATTCTACTTGTGCCCCCTAAAGATCTGCTTGCCTGGGACATCTGGGTGGCTCAGTCAGTTAAGCGTCTGCCTTGGCTCAGGTCATGATTCCGGGATCCTGGGATCAAGTCCTGCATTTGGTCCCTGCTTAGTGGGGAGCCCGCTTCTCCCTCTCCCCCCCCCTTCTACTCTCTATATCTGCCACTATCTCTGTCTCTCTCTCTCTAAAATAAATAAAACCTTAAAAAAAAAAAAGATCTACTTGCCGGGGCGCCTGGGTGGCACAGCGGTTAAGCGTCTGCCTTCGGCTCAGGGCGTGATCCCAGCGTTACGGGATCAAGCCCCACGTCAGGCTCCTCCACTGTGAGCCTGCTTCTTCCTCTCCCACTCCCTCTGCTTGTGTTCCCTCTCTTGCTGGCTGTCTCTATCTCTGTCAAATAAATAAATAAAATCTTTAAAAAAAAAAAAAGATCTACTTGCCTACTGTCATAAAATCTTACATATCTCCATTCTTTTATTTTAAAAAAATCATGTTAATGGAAGAAAGAAGATCTCAGAGATCAGGCACTGGAAATGTAACAACCTCTTCTGTTTCATGGATCAGAAACAACATAGCATTATTCTTCTCATTTCTGTTCTCTGCTCATACAGATTCCTTTCTCTATCAAGCTGGTCTACTTCTATTCATCCTCTGATTGCTGGCTGAAGATCAGCTTCTGTGAAGGCTTCTCCCAAGCAGAATTAGACAAGTTCAACTTTGGGTTCCTACAGAAGTCAAGCAGGTATATTTTTTGATTTGATTTGGTTTGGTTTTACTAGCAAGAAACAGAACACATACGCAAATTAGCTCAAGCAAAATGGTGAACTGGAGGCTCCTAGGACTACTAGGTACAAGAAGAGAACTAGCTTAAGTCAAGGGCTCAGATGAGGTGGGTGGGAGGCAATCATGATATTTCCATCTCCCCTTTCTCCTGTCCACAGTGTTGATCCATTCTTAGGAGATTTTTTATGTGCAAAGATGGATTTAGGAAGCTTTAGGTCTGATTCCTCCTCCCAGAGGCTTTAACAGACAAATAAATATTTCTCTATAATCTCAACAAAAGCCTTGGGACTTACTCTCATTGGCCAGGCTGGAGTCATGTGCTCAGGGTATAGCCAGGGGTATGGAATACACTGATTAGTTTAATAATGAAGCTGGGGGTAGGCACCATCCCACACAAACCCAATGGACTGAGAAAGGACAACAATTCCCCAGAGGAATTCCGGAAAATGGGAAAATGATAAAGATAGGAAGGAACCATGTCTGCTACACCATATACCACCGCATATACCACCCCACTATCCCCTATTAATTTGGGGGGGGGGAGCTGTTGATTGTTTATTATGTTTTCCAGGCACCATGGCTTCTCTCTCACTAAGCTGCATTCCTCAAGGGCAAGGACAAGGTCTTATTCAAGACATCTTGCGCTGTTCTTGTCTCTTTGGTTGTCACCTCACACCAATCTGTGAAAGCCTCAAAAACTGGGACTTTATCTTATTCCTCTTTCCATTTTCAAAACCTCCTACAGTGCCAGCTTGGCACATACCATTCACTCAGTAAGTTTTTACTGAATGAATGTATTAACATTCAAGTATCCTGCGCAGAATTTGAGTTGTAATATAAGCGTACTCACCATGTTAATTGTAAATAATGCCCAATATGCATTTTGCAGCTTTTGTAGACTGTTAGCAAAGGGGATATTCTGAACAGAAGGAAACCAAATGACTAAGCACAGTTTCAAGTGGCCACCCACATGGAGAAGAGAGGAAGTGGAGTGGAGATACCACAGACATAGAGTTGTGTTGCTACTAACTTTAGCCAGAGTCACATACTGAACATGGGACACACTTCAAACATCGAAGGTGGATAGGACAGGGTAAGAGTGCTTTCAAAAGGATGTTGTAACCATTCTTCAAAAACAAAGAGGATCTTAACTCTCTAGAGAATGTAGGTCACATATTGAACAAAAATAGAAATCTAAGCTCCTTGGACAAAGCTAGAGGCAAGCAGCCAAAACACGAACATAAAAACCACTCTCACTAACTCAAGTAAGCAGCAGGAAATAGCATCATTTGGATCTGGTTCCAGGCCAACCACAGGTCCCAAGGCCTCGCTCCACCAGGAAATGCCCCTGACATGTTCACGAACAGTTCAAGTATGAAGCGGCAGCCAGAGAGAAACATCTAACCAAACTCTATGTGGGGATGTACTTCTGAGATCAACATTCCAAACACAGAAGCCAGACTAAAGAACAGACACGTCAAGATTCCAAAAACACTGAGAAAGGGCCAATGCAGAAAAAATGACTTAGAAGGAATCTCAAAAATAATTATTTAGGCTTGTTGTCTTATATTTGCATATTCACATGCTTTTTTTGCATATTTCAACAGCTACTTTTCTGGCAAAGGTTTTTGTTGTAACGTTTAGAATAGCGTTTCTTTGGAACATTTGTATTCATTTAAATCCTTTAAAAATTAAAGAAAAAAATCAAGTAACCACACTAATCCCTGATTCAAAGACGTGCGGCTTAGAATCCATTACTTTTCCTATGTTTTCTCTAAGTTATTTAAAAAGCAGTCATGAGCAGTAAAAGATATGTGATACAAATGAGTCAAGAGTAGCTGACCCACACCACCGAAAACAAAAATTTTAGAAAAAAATCACTATCCTTTTGCTTTTACCAATCTTTATATTCAAACCATGGAAGAGTTTCCACATACACTTTTGCTTTTAAGACTATGACACTCATAATGGCCTATCATTCACTTAACTCATGACACTACTTTTCTATTTTGCCTGAAGTACAGAACACATATGAATTTAAAAATTTGTAATATTCCACCGGGAACAAACACAAAGATGCATATATCCTGCAAGAGAAGGGTATACTAATCTGTGTATTACACAGGCCTTTTTGGAGAAATTTTCCTTCCTAGCCTCTGCAATACCATGATTCCACCATCAGTACAATTTCCTAAGGGCACGTTATCATGTCTGGAGGATGCCCACACCATGAGCAGTGTCTCAATATGCCCAGCACGAGACTCACTCCTGAGGATTAAAGAGGAAAAAATGAACCACAGATGCTTTTGTGTTCCTTCAGTTATTTCCCATAAACTTTCTGTTTATGTCAATATTTTATACCTAGAAGCTCATAAAAGGCAGGGATCTCCAATATTTAGTCCATTTTGTCAGTCATAAAACACCATACTAGAAATTTATAACAGTACCCATTACAGCAAAGCTTAGAATTGGAAAAAAAGCAAAACCACCTAAATAGTCTTTAGGAAACTAATTAATAGGTTTTGGTAGATCTATATGATTTATACATGTAGATGTGAAAAGATTTCCAAGATTATTTAGCAAAAATAAATTATAAAAGTATCATATACATGCACAGCTTTGCATAAAAAATATACATACATATATATACTTGTATATGCATGGAAAGTATAATGGATACACAAGTAGCTGTCTCTTTGAAAGGGGTATGGGTAAATTTCTATGAGCACTTACTGTTATAATTTAAAAAGTTTTTAAAAGTTTTTCTACAATAGATGGCCTTTATTCAGGGAATGGTTGAATTAATTATGATTTGTGTAGAATATTATTAAATCAATAAAAAGAGTAACTTAGAGCTTTAAGATGAGTGATAGGCACCCAAAGATATCAGGTCCTAATAGCCAGAAACTATACATGTTACTTTATGTGGGAAAAAAAGTCTTTGCAGGTATAGTTAAGGATCTTGAGATGCGGAGATTACCCTGGATTATCTTGATGGGCCCTAAATGCAATCACGTGTATCCCTGTGAGAGAGAGGCAGAGGGAGATTTACAGAAGAGGAGGCAGCCATGTGACCATGAAGGCAGAGACGGAGGTGACGCAGTCGCAAGTCAACGAATACAACCAGATACCAGAAGCTGGAAGAAGCAAGGAACAGATTCTCTCCAAGAGCGTTTAGAAGGAGCGCAGCCCTGCCAACACCTTGGTTTCAGCCCAGTGATACTCTGATTTCAAACTTCCACCCTCTGTGACTATGAGTGAATAAATTTGTGTCGCTTGTGATGTTTGTGATAATTTGTTACAGCAGGCTCAGGAGAGAAGTGTTATTACCATTTGACTTGGAGATATTCTATCGGTGATACATTAGAAACTTTTTATCAGGGGCGTCTGCCTTCGGCTCAGGGCGTGATCCGGGCGTTATGGGATCGAGCCCCACGTCAGGCTCCTCTGCTGGGAGCCTGCTTCTTCCTCTCCCACTCCCCCTGCTTGTGTTCCCTCTCTCGCTGGCTGTCTCTATCTCTGTCAAATAAATAAATAAAATCTTAAAAAAAAAAAAAAACTTTAAAAAAAAAAAGAAACTTTTTATCAGTGTGATAAACAAGATACAAATAAGTGAGGAAAGGAGAAAGGGAAAAGAGAAAACCTTACAACTAAAACAACGTATATGCTATAAACCCATTCCCTCAAAATTATGTATGTATGTATTCATAGAGAGATTTATAAACGGACTGTTGGATGCCTGGGTAGCTCAGCCATTTAAGCTTCTGACTCTTGATTACTGCTCAGATCATGATCCCCGGGTCCAGGGATCAAGCCCAGCCTCAGGCTCTGTGCTCAGCACAGAGTCTGCTTAAGATTCGCTCTTCCTCTGCCCCTCACCCCTGCACACGCATGCTCATGCATGCTTTCTCAAAATAAAAGATTTAAAAGACTTATAAATGGACTGTTATCAAAACAATAATCTTGCTTATCTTAAAGTGGAAGGAATAGCAGGTGATTTTTATTTTTTCCTTATATAATTTGTTACAATGAGCATTAGTTTTATAATCATAAAGTTTTTTAAAAAAGAGAAGTCTTGGGGTGCCTGGGTGGCTCAGTCGGTGAAGCGTCCAACTCTTGATTTCAGCTCAGGTCATGATCTCGGGGTGGTGAAATCTTGCCCCACATCGGGCTCCAGGCTCATTGGGGAGCCTGCTTAAGATTCTCTCTCTTCTTCTCCCTTTGCCCCTCCCCCCGCTTATGCATATGCTCTTAAAAAAAAAAAGTATTTGTGAGAATTGTCTTTTCCATGGAGAACTGCACAAAGCTCTCCCATCTACACGCTCTTCCTTACACTGTGCTATTAACACTCCGCCATCACAAGATGGGGTCTGTGTTCCCTCTTCCTGAATCTGGGAGGTGGATTCAGTGCTGCAAGTCTTCCAAGGCTGGGTCATGGCAAGCTGCTCCCCTTGCGTATGCCTCCCTCTCTCAGGACTTGCACCTTGGGAGCCAAGAGCTGATGGGAAAGAGGTCCAGCGACCCTGAAGCCACCATATCAAGAGGAAGAGATGCCAAAGAGCCCCCAGTGTTCCCATCACAGTGGTGAGCAGGTCAAAGCGCATTCTGAAAAAGCCCCGATGTCTAGCATTTGTTGATTTCCATGGTGTGAACGCTCCCACCGTGATCTATTTCAAGTGACCAGAAGTTTAAAAGTTGGCTCACCAAAGTCCTGAACAGGTAATGATTGCCCTTAACAGGCCCCTGCCTCACCTCCCATTGTTGGTCTTCCCAACCCCAACGCCAGATCTGAGTGAAGAAGTAAAATGACCTCAATTCTGGCCATGGTCAGAGTGCAACCTCATTAGAAACCACACTACAACGTCTGAGCTGCTCCTGAATTTCTGACCCAAAGGAAAATGTGAGAGATAATTCACGTTTAGTTGTGTTAAGCCAATGAGTTTGGGAATGATTGATAGTAGCCACAGTAACTAGACGTCTTGCAGGTAAATGATGACAGTCACAGACAATGGCAAGGAACCTGGCAGCCCTATTGATCATTCATGTATGAGCCAGGTTAGACCAAGAATTGCTTCTTGCAAGGAATGTTGATCCTGAAACATTCCCTCAGCTTCCCTCCATGGGGTCTAGAGTGGGTGTTTAATGCAAGTATACATCATTGCCTCGTTTCTTTTTCATGAGGGTATCACCAGTGTGCCTGATAGTGAAAACCCCTCTCTCAATTGCACATCTGAAATACCTGTACTGCACCCCAAAGACGGTTTTAGGTACATCCTAGCATTCTTGTCCTACAGAACACAGAGGAACTGTCCCTAGGGAACTGTTAGGAATTTTGAGCTCCTTTCTCCACTGAGCTCTCCCCATTCTTATAGCCTAACTATATTTCTCATAGTGCCAGAAAGAGCTACAGCAATTTGTTGATCATCCCGCCATTGCCCCCTCCAAGTCTCCAGGAAATGTCTACCTCAGCATCATGTGAAAACATACAGATTTTTCTGTGCTTTTATCCATTATTATTAACAAAAAAGAATGTGGAGCCAAAACATCCGAGTTTGATTCCTGGTTCTTCCATTTACTGACTGTAACTTTATACAATTTAGTAATCTCTTGGGGCGCCTGGCTGGCTCAGTCGGCAGAGCATGAGACTCTTAATCTCAGGGTCATGAGTTCAAGCCCCACATTGGGCATGGAGCCTACTTAAAAATAAATAGTTTATTAATCTCTTTATATATTGGTTTCCCCATCCATTAAGGAAAAATTAAAAATAGTACCTACATATAGAATCATTTATTAGGATTTAAGAAAATTATTAGTATATGCCAAACCCTTTACCAGTGTCTGCAAAAATTAGGGCTTAATAAATATGAAGTTGTTCATTTTCAGAGCACTCATAAAACTGAACCAAGGTGTTCCAAGCAACTTTTGGGGTGATGGTGGGGGGAGTGGGTAAAAGTTTCCATCTTAACCAAAAAAGTACTAGAGTATGCCTCCAGCCCTAACAAAACTGTGAGAACACATGAAGGTTATGTGTCCAGAAATATCTGTCCACCTTCCCCACCCTCAAGGCCTGCCCCAGGATTATAAAGCTCTCACCATCTGCCATTTCTACAGATTATGACTTTGTAAGGTGCCAGCCAGAAGGCAAATTTGAAGTCTGGGAGACACAATCCATGAAATCATTTACGCTAATTAACCCTTTAGCTCCAATTATCTGACCAGATTGGCTATCTCCTCATAGCCATGTCTATTCATTTAACAAGCTCAATATATGCCTAGCTCTGGGCTACAGATATCAATTAGAGATGGAGCATGGTTGCCACCACTGGGGAGAACACAGATCGAGTTATGATGCAAGGAAATCAAGGAGGGTCCAGAAGACAGAATATCATAAAAGGGAGGGGAGGTGATAAAGAGTATTAAGGAATCCACACTCATCACAGGTACATTTGAGAGAGGCAGACAGGGCTGGGAGGAAATTCGCAACAAATTTCTCTTTCAAAATTTTGTCCCTACGTGAGCCCACAGGCTGCCAAATTTAAATTACTTTCCTGTCAAGTTCTGGATTCCTAAAGCATGAAAGTAACACAATGTAAAATAGTCACTCCGTTACACCATTTCCATACTACTGAGAAGAGCCAGGAATTGAGAAAGGGGAAGACTAGAAGTGTGAATTGACACTGGCAGGAGAGACCTTCAGATAGATAATGTGCCGAGAAAGCCAAGAGAGGTCAAACACCCTTCTGTATAGGTGGAGAAACTTTTTTTTTTTTTTTTAAGATTTTATTTATTTATTTGACAGAGAGACAGCCAGCCAGATACGGAACACAAGCAGGGGGAGTGGGAGAGGAAGAAGCAGGCTTCCAGCAGAGGAGCCTGATGTGGGGCTCGATCCCATAACGCTGGGGTCACACCCTGAGCCGAAGGCAGACGCTTAATGACTGCGCTACCCAGGCGCCCCTAGGTGGAGAAACTTTCTGATATGTATTTGGGCACATAATTGAACAAAAAGACCTCTACAAGGGTATACTAGTAACACTAGTGCCTATGCACTATAGCTACATGCTACATTCATGTGCTCCTCTCTGTTTCTCCTGAAACCATTCTAGGAGGAATTCAGTACTCCCAGTTTCACGGTGAAGGGAAATGAGTTCAGAGAAGTTAAACTACTCGCTCAAGGTCACAGCTGAAATTTTGCCATGTAGAAACATCGAACCCAGTTATTCTATTTCCAATCCAATGTTCTTTTCTCTGCACCAGCTTCTTTACTCCCTAAAGAGGGATGAAAAGTCATTGACTTTATGTATTTTCAAAGTTCACTTATAAATTGTGCAACTGCATAAAAATTCTGAATTCTGTTAAGGCCATATCCTTTAATCAAGATGGCAACCCAAGTAGGTTTGTTTGTCATGAATCATTTTTCTCTCCCAATGCCAAAGATTCTTTTATGAGAGAGACTCCACTGCTAGTATCCATCGAATTGGGGAATGAAAGATGCATGAACAGTTATTACACACACACACACACACACACACACACACACACACACACACACCACCCCCATCCATGCTTCTACTTCCTCCAACAGGCAAAACCAATTTGGTCTACATCTGATGCCTCATTCAGATGTCTTTGGAAGGCGTAAACGATGACGTTAGTACCAACTGTTTGAGCAGCTGCAGAAAATCATTAACCCAAATTGCTCATTACACCTTTATAGACATGAAGCAAGACTGCCTGCTAAATGCAGATATAAATATAATGGGTAATAATGGTGATGGGACATGATAAAAATAAGCAAGGCTAAAGGGGTGGAAAGAGCTGCAGAAGGAAATTCTCCCTATTGCACGTCGCCTTGTCCATAAAGGACACGAAAGCTTCAATTAAAGAAAATAAAAAAGCAGCAGCAGCCGGTTATGAACAAACTTATCCCACCATACCTCAATCAGAAGCTTGGCTTCTTTTCACTGATTGCATTATTGAAAACAACAAAGGGGGGAAATGTTATTTGGGGCAAAAGAACAGATTAAAGAGCAGCGTTTTCAGACACATTCAGAAAAATTCAAAGTAGCTGTGGTTTTCTGGCTGGGAACTTATCTCTAACACCCAGGACAGACATCACGAAGGGTGAGGGGCCCAGCTCGCACTGCCTTTCTGCAGGAAGACCTTGAATGAAGGATTTGCTGCCAGTTAGAACGCAATATGGTCTGGGCTAGCCTTCCGTCTCTGGAGCTGCTCTGAGTGGCAGCTTGAATCGCCCTGCCAAATCCCTCTGCTTTGCTCTTTCTAAAAAAAGAACAAGGGGAAAGATGTGGCAAGTGAGAGCAACAATCCACGCCTCAGCACATTGCACTGCCACGGCAAATGTTAATATTTTTTAATGTCAGTGTGGAGCCTCCTGTTTGAAATTCAATGGGGAACTAAAATTAATGTAAGCCTGCTTAGGAATGTCAAACGAAGATTCATCATATTCTAGAGAGCATTTGTGCAATATGAAAATGATGGCAATGGAAAGTGGAGGGCTTATGTTGATAATCATAGTAAAAAAAAAGGTTTCTGAGAAAGAATACGAGTATTTGAAGTTGTTTGTGAAAAATATAATTTGTGGAAGAAATTGTGAAGAGAATAGGCGTGCTTCTTACTGGGAAAACCAACAGCCTATTAAAAAAAAAAAAAAAAAAAAAGTAAGGCAGACAGGCAAAGGCCTTACCTGATGTCGTGTAGGTTGATTTTGGAAGGAAAGCATTTTTGGAAAAGGGGGTGGGAGTTACCCCAACTCTCTACCCCTCCCTGTCTGCACGTCCCTCAAAAGGTGACTTTGTAGCTCTTCCCATCAAGAACGATGTGGAGTCCTTTTGCCCTACCCCTTGAATGGGCTGGCTCTGGGACTTGCTTTGGCCAACAGAAGCAGTAGAGATGACCGTATGCCAATTCAGGCCTCAGGAGACCTTGTGCATTTTCACAACCTCTCTTGGAATCCTTCTGCTGGCACCAGAAAAAGCTTAAGCTGCTGCAGGATGGCACCAAACAAAACCGAGTCACCCAGCCAAGGCCCCGTCACAGGGCAGCCAACTCCCAGCCAAGGAACTGCAGGCACAGGACAGAGGTCTGTCCGTATCAGCCAGGCCCAGGCTAGACCAGAAGCGCCCAGTTGTACCACAGACTGAGAAATAATTGGGATTTTAAGGCACTGAATTTTGGAGTTATTTGGTTTCACGGCAACACTAACTGAAACTTTATAAAACACCCAACCCCACCTTAGGCAGATCTTTGAGAAAAACTAGACCCCTAGGATAAAGGAGCAAAAAGCACCCCTCTTACCTAATAATTCTGCGGTTATCTCCTGGTGTCGCCTAGTGTTTACAACAGGGGATGGGGCCTGGATGCCTAAAAAAGGTTACGCCATACAGCTAACATGACTCCATGTCCTTCTGCAGCGGTCTGTTTCCTTCCCTTCCCAGTTAGAAGTTCAAACCTAACACAAGGAGTGGGTTTTCTACTAGAAATCCAGCTGAGGCCTGTATAGGACTTAAACTGAAACAAGATCTCGTCTGGCATTTTAAAAGCTGTAATTTGACATAATTAGCCATTCTTGTCGGTGCTGCAGGTCACCTTACCCACGATCTTGTGTTACTGGTAGAATTGAGTTTATAAGGTTCTTCAACATTCTAAATAGCTTTTCTCTTAATCAAGAAATCCAGGGGGAAAAACACAAGGAGTGAATATTAACAACGGAAACCAGAGCGTATTTTGCTATTTTAGCCGTGAAAATGTATTTCCTTCTGGCCTTCTTAAGCTTCTTGAAGACAGCTAGTTGTTTCTGTAAGTTACCTTCTTTGGGGAGGACCTTAAAACTCTTACTTGCTAAGAGCTAACTGAAAAGAAATCTATGTCATTTCTTCCCTAGGAATACTACACCCCCCTGATGCAAACACAGGCTCTCCAAGTCCTAAATCATCCACTATTTGAAAAAGAAGTGTATATATACAGTAGCGTAAGAAAATGCTAAGTCTGCTTTTGTCACTTGGTTAACAAAGGGATATGGGTCATGTTTCAAGATGTGAGCCACTGGGGGGCTCAGTGGGTTAAGCGTCTGCCTTCGGCTCAGGTCATGGCCTCAGCGTTTTGGGATTGAGCCCCACACTGGGCTCCCTGCTCAGTGAGGAATGTGCTTGTCCCTCTCCCTCTGGCCTTCCCCCCTCACTGGTGCATGCTCTCTCAAATAAATAAAATCTTAAAGAAGAAAAAATGATGCAAACTTTAAATCATGTATATTAAGTTATAATTCAGTTCATCTCCTCTATTTCACTGCTAGCAAATATTGTTTTTACCCTAAGAGACTCAGGAAGCCCTTTAAAACAAATTGTGGGACAAGCAACTGCTCTTATGGGACGTTTCAGCTCATGCCAAGAGCTGTGGGTTTACACTTCCAGGTCTTTCAGCTACATAAGACCTTCCAACTGCATAGCATTTTAAAATTGACAAAACATAGAGCTGTTTTTGTTTGTTTGTACTTTTGGTGCGTTACCACCCTCCCAGGTGCAAGGCCAGCAAATGCAGTCACGTCCTGAGGTCTACCTTTCAGTTCCCTCAAGCAGTCAGCTGCCAAGTTGTCATGACCTGCAGGGTTTTGTTTTGTTTTTTTTTTTAAGATGTATAATGACCTATAACCAGCCTTATGGTATCATACAGAGTAGTTCCCCCTCCCCCTAAAATTACTCTGTGCTCTGCCTATTCACTCCCTCCCTCCCCCCAACGTCTGGCAACCACAGACCTTTTTCTAGTCTCCGCAGTTTTGCCTTTCCCACATTGCCATGTAGTTGAATCATGCAGTGTGTAGCCTTTCCAGATCGGCTTTCATTTATTAATATGCATTTTAAGTTTTATTCCTGTCTTTTCATGGCTTCACAGCTCATTCCTCTTGAGTGCTGAATAATATTCCATTGTCTGGATGTACCACAGTTCATTTATCCACTCACCTACTGAAGGACGTCTTGGTTGCTCTCATGATTTGGCAACGATCAATAACACGGCTGTAAATCTCTACGTGCAGGTTTTTGTGTGGATGTAAGGTTTCAGCCCCTTTGGGAAAATACCAAGGAGCATGCTCACTGGATCAAATGGTAAGAGAATGTTCAGTTTTGTAAGGAACTGCCAAACTGTCTTCCAAAGTAGTCATACCATTTTGCATTCCCATCAGCAACGGGTGAGAGTCTCTGTGGCTCCCCATCTATTTGGTGTTGTCGGTGGTCTTGATTTTGGCCAGTCTACTACATGTGTAGTGGTATTTCGTTGTTCCTTTGGTTTGCATTTCCCCAATGACATATGATGTGAAGCATCTCATATGCTTATTTGCCACCTGTATATCTTCTTTAGTGAGCCATCCCCTGGGGTTTTGGACTTTTTAATTGGGTTGTTTGCTTTCTTGAGTTTTAGGTGTTCTTTGCATATTTTGGATAACAGTCCTTTATCAGACGTCTTTTGCAAATATTTTCTCTCATCCTGTGGCTTGTCTTCTCATTCTCAGTGGCCCATAGATTTTGCCTCCCCACATCTGTCCTTTTGTTCAGTCTTTCTTTCTAGTCCCACTGCCCTTATTCAGCTCCTAATTTCTAACACCTTGAAGAGATACAGGCTTTCTAGGAGAATGAGGAACACTGAAAACAGAGCTATTGTCCCAAAATGGCAGGATATAGACTGATTTCGCCTGCAAAATAAGAATGTGGTCTTGCTTATACTAAGTTTAGTTCAAGAACCAGTTACCCATAATGAATGTAAATGTTTCTCTCAGGCAATAGTGCCTGGATTTCTGTGGTCCTCAGAACCCGTAAATTAGAATTAGATGAATACAGGACTTGGGGCAACACACCACACTGTCAGATTCTCTGAGGGGAAAGACTCAGAAACCTGAAGTTTTACAGGTCCCTACCTGCCTCTCTCCATGACTCCCAAGCACACCACGATTTGAGACCCACTCACTTAAACTGTGAGTATAAATTCTTCAGGGAAAACAATGTCACAGCCCCATTCTATGAGGCCAGTGGAATGGCCTTACCTCAGTTTCTCAGTGGGGCTGGATCTTACCTGGATGACAGCTGACCTGTTTATTCCCCATGCCCGCAGCATGGCCTTTAGGAAACGGCAGCTAATCACACATTCATCAACGTCCAGCTGCATTTCCTCCTCCTTTCTGTAGCCATCTTATCTCAATTATCTTTTGTATCCTAGCCGAAATGATTACAAACTTTAAAGCACATCTGTGGTCTTTTTTCCTGGGTGAAAAACTGAATTATGGCTTTGTATATTTAGAACCCATATTTTAATATTGATTAACAACTTTCTCCTCTTTCCCATCAAGTTAACACTGACTCTAAATTTATCTTCTTTACAAAATAAAAATTGAAAGACCTATAAATGGGAAAGGAAGAAGTAAAATTTTCTTAATCCACAATGACACGTAGCAGTTGTATAACGGCAGGTATGGAAATTTAAAACATCAGCTTTGTTATAGTGATTATTTATACAAAGAGCAGTGATGGCCAGAAGTCAGGAAGGAGATTCTGGAGGTTCCAGAACGGTAACGTTTTATTTCTAATAAAAGATCTTAAGAATATATAGCCAAGATGTGAAGCTCCACTGCTTGGTCTGGGCACGAAGTTTTTAGAATTATCTGTATCTTGAAATAGTTCACAAAAGTGAAAAGTCTGGGCTTTTACATTCTACCTATTTTTCTAAATGAATTATTTGGTGAGCTTCTTGGGTGAAGGATAAACTAGATTGTGCTGAGCACCTACTATATGACAGCCACCCATACTAAGTGCTTTATATAAATTGTGCTAAGGAACCAATTGTTGACTCCCAAAGTGGGACATCAGGCAGGGCAAAGATGGAGGTAGATACTGCCCCCTAAGGGAAGTGGAGTGTAACTCCTCCCCGCATACAGTTAACTTCCTTCCCAAGAGGTCAATCTGGAAAGGTAAACAACTAGAGTAACTTTACAGAGGAGAACCCCAAAAAACAACACCCCAGGCATGTGATCACGTCTAATTTCATCATTGACAAGCCACAATGACAGTATGAACCCTTGGTAAGAACAGCACTTTACCTCTGTGTTCTACTTCCCCAGGAGCCCATTATCCCAGTCTAGTCATGCAAAAAACATGAGATAAACCCAAAGTGAGGGACATTCTACAAAACACCTGACCAGGACACCTGAAAGTGTCAAGGTCATCAAATAGAAGGGAAGTCTGAGACACTGTCACAGTTTAGAGATGCTCCAGAGGACATTCCGATTAAATATAATGTGTTATCTTGGGACCAAAAAAAGAAAAAAAAATGGACCTCGGGTAAAAACTAAGAACATTCTAATAAAATATGGACTTTAGTTAATAATGCATAAATATTGTTCATTAGTGGTGATGAATGAATCTTAATAATGTAAGATATTAATGAGAGAACTAGGTGGAGATATAGGAGTATTACATTTATAACTTTTCTGTAAATCTGAAACTATTCTTAGTTTTTCTAACTACTTTAAATTTTTTTTGAAGAGTAGGGAGGAAAAGATAACACAAAACAAATAAATATGCTATTAAGTGAATGAACAAATGGGGGAAAAGTCAGTGAATAATGGCCAGAGTGAAGTTTTAGCTAATGTCACCACTTCCCAGTAGCTTAAAATCAGTTTGTGATCAGTATTATGGCAAATAAAAAAAGCTTGCTAATTCTAACTGAGCTTTGGAAACTTTAAACAATGGAAGGAAAAATAATCGCTGGGTTTTAAAAATGTCGACAGAGTTATTATGTTGCCAATTTCCGCTTATCCTTTCAAGATGTGATATTAGTTGAATATTTATAGCTATGTCCACACAGATTCCATGATGTAAATACATGTGTCACGTATGTTTCATATACACAAATTTCGAAGGTCACTATAAAAACAAAATTCAAAGTTGGAAAAGGAGCTCAATGCTGTAGAGGAAGTTAGAACAATACTCTTAGGCGAGCAGGAGGACTGCCTCCCCTGGCACGTGCTCACACAGAAGGACCACTCAGGCCACTCACAAGCATGGCTTTCGCTTCGGAAACTGCCAGAGCCTTAGTAAGAAGCCAAAGAAATATTTACCCTTTCTGTGTCCCTTCTGTTCAATGGGTAGGGTAGTTGCTTCCACTTGCTACACCAAGGGCTTATAGTTGTTTTTAAATATACTTTAATTAAAAAAAAAAAAAAAACTACTTGGAAGACATTGTAAGAGGTTTGATTCAAAGGCCCAGTGTGCGGTTACCGTTTCCAAATGCGGACTCAAATCAGCTGTCCCAATTTTGAGGAATATTAATATCCTGTACTAGTCTCTGCATCCTTTGTATCAGATTCAAACTAAATTTTAAAGTTTCGATTGTAAAACTGGTCTGCGTTCACATGGCACATCTCACTTTCTCTTCATTTGCAAGCGCCTTTGGACTGCGTCCTCTCCCGAGATGCTGCGAAAGTTCCGACAGTGGTCTTAAAGTAGACCCACAAATCCGGACAGTCCTCTGGTGGTGAGGGGAGGTCTATGTCCTCTCCTTTTGAATCTGAGCAGGCTTGTGACTCACTTGTAACCAACAGAATGTGATGACTCCCAAGACTATATCAGAAAAGCTGCAGCTTCTCTGCCTTGCCCTCTGAAAACATAGCTTGGAACCGTGAGCCACCATGTAGAATATTAATCTTGAAGCCACCACGGTGAGGAAACCAAGCCAAACTACACGCAAAAGCCGCGTGCCATCCTGGGGTTAGCTGTTCTGCTCTCTCAGTCCCCCTGTTCAAGCAACAGACGTTAGCCTATGAACCTGCAGAGATTCCAGACTCCAGCCATGGAATCACTCCTAGCCTTCAAGTCTTTCCAGCGGAGCCCCAGACATGGTGGCGCAGAAGCAAGCATCTCCACTGTGCCCTCTCCGAACTCCTGGCCCCAAGAATCCAGGGCCATAACAACATGGTGGGTTTATGCAGTCTTTCCAGCGGAGCCCCAGACATGGTGGCGCAGAAGCAAGCATCTCCACTGTGCCCTCTCCGAACTCCTGGCCCCAAGAATCCAGGGCCATAACAACATGGTGGGTTTATGCAGTCTTTCCAGCGGAGCCCCAGACATGGTGGTGCAGAAGCAAGCATCTCCACTGTGCCCTCTCCGAACTCCTGGCCCCAAGAATCCAGGGCCATAACAACATGGCGGGTTTATGCAGTAAGGACCTCTTTGCTGCCTCTTCTTTCTTTAACCAATTTTTATATACGTTTAGTTCCATACGGGTAAACCCCTTCTGTGACTCTAATCTCTCTCTAAAGACTCTCTTCTATGTTTATGTTGCTTTGAATCCTGTATATTCCAGTGACTTACAAAGTGAGGTTTCCAGCCAAGCCCAATTTCCAGAGCTCCAGTCTCCTACATTCCAGCTAATTGGAATTTCCACTTGGCAATCTTATTTTAAACTGAACCAAACCAAACTGAAACTTTAGTCTTATCCTTCCCCAAAACTGTACTTAGTGCAGGGATTCTGATCACACTACTGTTGCTGTTCATGTTAGAATCCCAAAAATCACTACCAACACTTCCCAATCCTCATCACCCACATTCAATCTACTATTAGTATTTGTAAATCTACCTCTAAAATCTCACCCAACCCATCAATTTGTCTCCAATTCCAATGCTCCATCCCGATTCAAGCCACCAAACCTCTCACTGTAGCCACATGTTCTCCTTAAAATACAAAGCTGATTCTACCTATAATTTTAAAACCATGCCACAATTTTCTATTTTATTTAGGATCGAACTGGAAGTATTTACCATCTTTTATGGGTGTCTGAATTGTCTTTGACGTAGCTTTCCCACTACGACTCAGCACCACTCTTACCTTCTGGGTTCCAGCACCTCTGCTCCAGACATAATCAAACACTTTGTTTCTTGAAATAACTTTCCCACCTCAGAGCCTTTGCCCATGCTGGCTCACCTGCGCAAAACGCTCTTCTCGACATTTCTTCACCCAGAGAGGCCCCACCCAGCCTTCTGAACTCAAGAACCAATTTCTCAAAAGTGCGTTTTAGGACCACCTCCTGCTCCATCTCACACACACACACACCACATTATTCAACACCTTGTGCTGGAACGTGCACCACGCACGCCATTTGCCTTCTAGTTTTAGCACACTGTCCAATTTTAGATTGTTTGTGATGTTCTCCTTCTTAAAACTAAGCACTACGAGGGCAGGAAGAGCGCCTCTTTTGCTGACAACTGTGATCCCTGTGCTTAACCTATTTCCTGACCTATTTTAGATACTCAGCAGATATTGTCTGAATTAATCCATAAATTAATGAAGCAACAGAACTGTGCAGTCGCAGAGTAGCTGGGTTATTACACTTTAGGATAGCATCATTTGAGTGCCTACATGTGAGAGACAATGCCAATTAGAAGAATCAAAAAGAAACGTAATGGTAATATTTTTAGAAAGTATTTCATAAAGAATACAAATTATTGGTAGAAGGTCAACCTAAACGCATTTCAATAAAATATCTAAGCCTTTGAGGAACTGAGAATCATGAAGGGGGTGGTGAGAAACTTGGAAGTCTTCTATCCTGGAGCATGGATGGCCCTCACCTTGAGAATCAAATTATAAACATCTCACCACCAAAAGGATTAATTTCCCAACCTCAACTAATTTATCATGAGGTTTCTTTTCATTCTTTACTTGCTGGTAATCTTCTATTTTCAATTTTTCTATTTTTTTTAAATTAAGTTTACCTCATATTGACAACATATTTTGGGGTTGTGTTTTTTTTTTTTAATCCAATAAAAAACATTCCTAGCATGGAATTAATGAGTTCAATCCATTTATTGAACTTCTGCTTTACTAGGATGTAAAAATAATTCTGCTTTCTTACTTCTTCACATTTCCCATTTATTGTGCTTTCTCTTGTATCTCATGCTTTCATTGGAGAGATTTGTTATTTGACTTTCTAAAAACTTACACACTATCTGTTCTTATGGGGGTGTTAACTCTCACACTTAGGTTTATGTAGCCCTACAGAATTCCTGAACCTATCAGTACAGATCTTTTCCCTAATAAAACACAGACGCTAATATCTCACAGACATTTGATCACTGCATACATGCTGATAATGTCTAGATTTAATTGGGTGTCTATTTCTGTCCTTTTCTCCTTGCCATTATAACATATGTGTATTTATCTATGTGATTTAATTATCTTTGCTGGCCGTATCTCCTGCAGAATCTCAGACGTTTTTCCTTTCTTATGCAAGTTTTTCTTCCTTGAGTGCTTGCAGTAAGATTTAAAGTAGCAAACATCCTGAGGCATAGTACATTTAAGAATATTTTTATTATATCTTCAGAATTAAGTGAAAATTTGACTTGTCATAAAATCTCCATCAACATTCTTTCCTTCAATACTTCAGCAACACAATCGTTGTCTTGCATCCAAGACTGTTGTTGAAATGTTGAATTGCCAGAGAATTCTTGCTTTTTGTTGACAATATCCTTCCCTGGGAAAGTTTCAGAATTTCCTCTTTATCTTTAGTATGCCTGAATTTCAGCCTGAGCCTAAGTACATGTTTTTAATCATATCCCCACTGGGTATTCTATAAGTCCGGCCATGGTCTTCATTTTTCTTTTTACAAAATTCTCCCACTTTCCATTTTTTAAGATTCCTTCTAGAATTCTATTATACAGATGTTGAATATCTATGTAAATCCTCTATATTTTTAGCATTTCTGTTATGTTTTCTAGGACTTTTTTTTTTTTTCCTGTTTTCTGGGATATTTCTCAATGTTACCTTCTAATTCATTAACTTATTCTTTGGCTGTACCCATTGTGTACTGTAATTATAGCATCATTTCTCCTTTTATATTTTTTTTAAAGATTTTATTTATTTGACAGAGAGAGACAGCCAGCGAGAGAGGGAACACAAGCAGGGGGAGTGGGAGAGGAAGAAGCAGGCTCCCAGCAGAGGAGCCTGATGTGGGGCTCTATCCCAGAACGCCGGGATCACACCCTGAGCCGAAGGCAGATGCTTAACGACTGAGCCACCCAGGCACCCCCTCCTCTTATATTTTAATACCTAAGTGTCTATTTTTTTCTCCGACATGCTTATAATATTTCCTTACGTCTAATTATTTTAAACCCTCTGCCAGTCTGTTCAAACAATTGTGCTTCTGATTAAATATGTCATTCCATATGCTGTCTTTCTTTGTAGAGTTATTATTCTCCCGAGAGGTGTAATTAGTTCAGCCTGTGAGCTCATCCTCGTAGGGAGGTATCTGGCACTTAGTTTGGTGACATGCGTTGTAAGATGGAGAAAAGCTCCAGTCTACATCAGGCCCTGTGTGTTTAAGGGGAGAGAAAGGGATGGGAAGAGAGTCGCAGACACCACGGAACGCTTGCCGATTCCTTACATTTGCGGTCTCCCAGCAATCTTACAAGTTTTACTTTTTAAATGCATAAGTAGCAGCATTGAAAGAAGATAGGATCTCATTTGAAGCTAAAAAGGAGAAAAAAAAAAAAAAAACAATGGAGAAATAAATGCTTGAGGGTGGCTTGTCAATTTAAATCTATTTCCTTCCCGTCGTCACCGCTGCAAGATGTTGCGGCTCAGTGTTACCCCGGACTTTGTTGCAGCCACTTTTATCAGTAAAGGGACAAGCAAAGTTGTTCAAGGCAAAGCAAGGAAAAGGTCAAGAGCAGAATATATAAAGCTTTCTTCCACTCTACCTTCTCGCAGCCAGCTCTGGCCATCCTGTGTTCCAAGCTTCACGTATTCACAGCCCCCCAATTCTCATTCTCTCTCTCTCCCTCATTCTCGCTCTCTCCCTCTCCCCCCTCCCCCTCCTCCCCTCCCTCTCTCTCTCTCCAGTTCAAGGCAGCCTTCAGTCTCCTTAAGGTTATTGCTGGTTCCATGTGCCCACGGCACACTCCTTCAGTGCTTCCCCCGGGCTAAATGTAGAGGAGAGAGAAAGCAGCCAGCTCTAATGTATCATCTTGACCTAATGCTGAAGCTGTTGCTTTATTTCTCCAATCCAGCATTCACTCCCTCCTGTATTGGTTTCTATTGGAAACTTTTTCACATTAAATTAATATGAAAAGAAAAAATAAGAACCTTTTCCTATGCCCCAAGAAGTAAGCAGAGAATTGTTCACTGTATCACATTTAATTCTAAGCCTAAGCAAAATGTTTCCTTTGTAAGCGAATATTGAGATACAGATCTAACAAAAAGGTTCTGATGAAGGAACAAGACGTTTTCATCAACTTTTCTGGGTTGTGTACAGAACAGTACGAACCACTCTCCAACCTTCCCTACCTTGCTCTGTGCCCTAGGAAGTGGACCTGTGTTGATGACGTCAGTGATGCTTCCAGGTCTTCTAACCTCTGCTCGATCGATATTCGGCCAATTGGAGACACTTGGGGTGAGTCCGAGCAGAAAGAAGTTTTCAGGTGATCTTTATACCCCTGTCTCCTTCCTGCCAGCCCCACAAGTTGGCAGTGGCCATGTTCCGCCAAAGGCCACAGCTTCTGACAGACAGACCTGCTCTACAGCTATAGCTCTCGTTAGTCCTAGTAAGATTCCTCACCTTGACCCCCACTCACTGGGCTGGTAACAGCCTCCTGCTATCGCCCACCCTGGATTATTTCATTGTATCAAGTTGGCTTCCGCGCACCTTGCCCACAACTTGTCAACGGTCCACTTATTGAAGAGTCTCTTCATTAATCACCCTTTGTGAATGTGCCATCTGCTTTCGGCTGGGCACACAGGTGTACAGCATCTTTTTATTCCCTCTAGGAGAGTCAATAATTAGAAAATCATGAAGGAAATCTGAAATGCCAAAAGGGATGAAGACAAAAGCAGCATGCTTCTAGAGATCAAACTCAGATAATAAAGCATTCTCAATATCACTTAGCCCCAAATGGCAGGACAGACAGTCCAAGAAATGCTTTTCATTGGGTTAGGATTCTAGTTCACATCTAAACCAAAAAACCTAATGATGTAAACCTGATCTGGCTCCTTTGCTGTCTTCCAAGATGACCTTTTTTTACTTTTGATGACAATCTCCTTCAGTTCTACTTTATAGTTTTGTGTTCATCCATGATCAAAGGCTCAGAAGTCTACTCCTCAGAGCAGATTTTGGGAATTTTATTGAATACTCAGTTACTGATTTCTTGTAAAATACGATATTCAGGCAATTCTAAAAATAGTTGCACCTCTTTCATGCCCGTACCCCCAAACTGATCTGAAAAGAAATAAGCCAGCTACATTGAAACACTGGAGTAAGGGGTGTGCGGGGAGTTAATAATATGGTAGCAGGCCATACAAACCCTGCATCTGTGGTGAGCCAGGCTGGCACTCAGTTCTGGAGAGGGCCTTGAGGAAAGAATCCACAAAGCCTTCCTCCATAGAATCAGCAATGCACAGAAAACACTAAGTACTCTTCGATTTCCTTAACTCAAAAGACATGATCTATGGGGACTCTTTCCATGAAAGAGATCCTTCAGTACTCTTCAAGCATGTGAGTAAACCCACAAGATGTCAGCTTCTCAGGCAAGTTCTCTTCTCTGTGGACCCTTAGAATGAGAAAGAGAAACAGAATGAGAGGAAACCAAGAGGAAGGGAAGACATGGAAGAAAGTAGAAAAGAAGAAAGGACAGTGAGAGACATGAAGAAGCTCTGGAAGGAAAGGAGAGAAAGGCAGAAGGGGAGAGAGGCTTGTCAGTGTATAATAAGCCCCAAGAAATATAGCAACACTGACCTCCCAGATTTCACTGCATAGCTAACTGTATTCAGCTCAGGACACATAACTCACGTCATCACCCAATGCAGCTGTTTCATAAGCACCTTAGATTTTTAATGATCCCTAAGCATTCCAGAGATGAAAAGCTAATAAAAATTATGAAAGTAGTATTTAGTGCATAAATACTTTTGCCACTATTTCTATTTGCCTTTCCCTACCCTGTGCATAGGGATTAATACTGAGATGGTACAAAAAAATGAAGGCTCAAATCAGCGAATGGGGGGAGGAGGGGGTTAGGCAGGCTATGTCCTTTCTACAGAACCTGGTGTCTAAAACAAAAGAGGTAGAGGTTCCCAGAAAAAGAAAGAGGAGACAGCTTTCATGGCCCAAGAGAAGTCATTTTAGGCCCGCAGCTATCTTCCATGATCTTTGCCCTGGTTGTCCAATCACACTTTCTGCTGAGCTTCTCAGGAGGTGTCAGGATTAAAGAAATGCAAAAGTCTCAGTAGTTAAGGATTTTAAAGGAAAAAAGGGAATGTGAAAACAACCATCTCCATCAAGCCAGGAAAGAGCCTAACCATATCAGAGACAATAAATCAGTTCTGAAACTCCCAGTGCTATTTCAAAAGTAAGCAAGGCCCTGGATTCCTTCCCCAAGATAAAGAGCCCCAGACCCCAACCAGTTTATACTGGCTCTCACAGCTTGTCCCAGCCCCTTCCCTTTGCCTGGCAGTTACCTCTGCCTCATTATTATGTTAGAGTTTCCACCCTGGGAGGAGCACAAGCTTCGTTAACATAACAGGATGCAGGTAGAGGCAAGTTTTCTAAGCACTCCAGCACAACCGTGTCTGCCCATCTTTACATGTGATGACGAAGCTCTTCTTCCCGACTAGTCATCCTGACCCTAAATATAAGAAACCTATTCACCTCTATTTGGCAAATGACAGTTTTGGAAATTATTCCCAACGACTTCCTTATTTGCTGCAAATAAAGTTTCTTTTGTGTGGCAACTCCACCTGATATAATCGCAATGTGTAACTCCCCAAGGAGCAAACTCATATTAGTTAGGTTACAGCAGGACACCCGGGTAGGGTGACCAATGGCCCCTGGGAAACCCAGTCCCAGGCATACTAGGAGGGCTGGTCCTACTGGCGGAAAACAAATTTCCTTTCTCCTTCAGATGAGGCAGGAAAAGTGAAGAGATGGAAGATCTGAAAATCCTCCTTTAAGAACCACAATGACCATCTTGTCCCCAATGAGAATAGAAGCCCGAGATACATGAACTTTTGCCTAAGCTGAAGTTCAAAGACACCTTCCTCCAGAGCACAAACCCGAATGAGATCTAGTCACACTGAGCAAAGGCTAACTTGGGGGGGGGGGGGGGGCGCGGAATAGAATAGGGCAGAATTTTTGCCTCCCAGGAAAGCCAGGTTAGGTCCAGTGGGAAAGAGAATGGGAAAGGGGGTGGGAGATTTCCAATGAGAACCATGTACAGCTGCAACTTACTTCTGAAAAAGGTCTCTGCCATGTGTACTAACCCAAGAGTTCCCAACTGCCCTGAATGAGTACCAGCCTGTGATGAAGCTATCATGGACTGGGGGGGGAGGGGGGAGCAACTGTCCTATATTCCAATATCATATCCTTTGTGTATTTGGTGTTTTATTGCCCTTACTTGTTAAAGTAACTCTGATGCCAGACAGTTTCTCATAATTGCTCGTGATTCCTTAGATTTGTTTTGGAAATTTTACTGGTTTAGGACATCTAAAATCCTGGACGTCTAATCCTTTTAAAAGTTTCACTTTTGGAAAACGAGGTAAACTGTAACATGCGGCCATGTGGGAAAATAACAGAAGTGAAGAAAATGAAATAAAAATAGTTAAGTCATATTCTATACAATGCATTTTTCTAATAAAAGCAGACTTATAATGGTTTATATAAAATGTACTTACAACTTGTGTTCAGTGATATTGTGGGTTTCCTAAGAGGTAGAAACTTCTTAAGAATAAATCCTTAAATACCTGGTATATTACACACAAACACACATTAAAATACTTAAAATATGCGGTAGGCTGAATAGAATTAAAATATACTTTAGCTGTTCCATTCCCAATTCAAATGTCCAGAAATGGCAGAAAATATTTAAAGAAAAATTATTACACCTATAGCTGCACTGAAATATGAGGAGAGTGCACAGTAAACTAGAGAGAAGCAGTTCTGAAAGAAAAAAAAATAGAAAAAAATCCTATTAGAGGAAAGTGCTGTTCAGAAGATGAATGCTACAGAAGAGGAGTGCAGCATCCAGATGGTTTCAGGCCTCAAGGTGGCCCACGCACAAGTGGGAGGGACTAATTTGGGTATCTCAGCAGGAGTAGCCAGGTGCTCAACCCCTCACTGTGATTCCCCACCTTGGTCAGCTCAACAGCAAGCAGGAGATGCCTCCAAGCAGGTGTATTTGAATTTGAGGGTAAAAACTCGATTTGGAGAAGCGTGGCAGTGCCCCTGGCTAAAGAAATTCCAGTGAAGCACAGACTCTAGTTTATACTTCTCTGTTGCTTTTTTTTTTTTTTTTAGTTGTGACAATGGATCACACTAATGAGAGATGTTAATAACAGGGGAAATAGATGGGGGTGTATTTGAATCCTTTGTACTACCTTTGCAACTTTTCTGGAAATCTAAAACCTTCTAAGCTAAAGAAAAAGCCCTCCACTTACCCCAACAAAATCTTAATACCTTTAGATGATATACCTCGTTTCCAAAAAACTTAGGTCAAAGCAGGAAAAAAAAATAAAAACTATCTTACGTTACTCAGAAATAATGACTATTGGACAAACAAAATGCAAAAGGCTACAGGATACAGCAAAACAGTTCTCAGAGGAAAATGGACGGTCTTAAGTGTTTCTATTTTTAATCAAAATAAACTAAGATTTCAAATCAAAAATTGAAAAGCAAGCAAGATTAAGAGGTACAAAATTTTAGAGAGAAATTAAATTGGAAATATAAAAAAATTGCAGAGTAAAATCAAAAGTTTGTTTAATAAACTAAGAACTGTAATAATCTTTGTCAGACTTGAACAAGAAAACACAGAAAAGGCATGAATAACAGGTATTGAGATTTTTAAAAATTAACATAAATGCTATCCACAACGCTATATAATTTTGACGACTTATACAACTGAGAAATTGACTGCAAAAACAATTACCGAAATTGGCTCAAATCATGGTAATAAAGTTGGTTAGACAAATAACTTGAAAATATATTGCAAAGATATTCAAATACCCACAAACAAAGCTATCATGCTCAGATGACTTTATGGGTAATACATAACAAATTTCAGTAAAAACATTCTAAAGTATATAAACTCCTCCATAAAACTGGAAAAGATGCTATTATGTCCAAGCAGAACAGACACACACATGCCCTGGACAAGTCTAACCCAATAAAGGAAATTAATAAGCTCATGTCATTTCTGAACATAAATGCAAAACCCAAATTATAAGCAAATGAATTAAGCAATCATTAACAGTAACAACATAATATTTAATATATATAATGTAATAAAAATTTTAAGTGTTTAAATTAGAATAGTAAGATCATCATTTTTAATTGCTGAAGTAGATAAGCAAGTGATCATCCTAACAGATACTGTGAAAGCTCTACATAAAACAGCATGGTTTTGATAAGTAAGCAAATAGATCAACAGCCAAGATAAAACATTCATATAAAAAAACCGATGCATCTGTAGGAACTTGGTGTATAATAAGTGGCATTCTAAATCACTGAGGAAAAGATAGAGCCTAGTCCATAAATGGCGTTGGAACAACATTACGCACATGAGGGCTACGCAAATCTCTGCCTCATACTATAAATTCCAGATGGATCAGAGATCATCTGGAGATGCATTAGAAAAAAAAATTAGAGGGGCGCCTGGGTGGCGCAGTCGTTAAGCGTCTGCCTTCGGCTCAGGGTGTGATCCCAGCGTTCTGGGATCGAGCCCCACATCAGGCTCCTCCGCTGGGAGCCTGCTTCTTCCTCTCCCACTCCCCCTGTGTTCCCTCTCTCGCTGGCTGTCTCCCTCTGTCAAATAAATAAAATAAAATCTTAAAAAAAAAAAAAATTAGAGGTGACTACATTGTTACTTTATGTTGTCAGTGTGTTCTTAAACAAGGTTTTTTTTAAATTAATAAAATGTAAAAAGGGAAGGAAAGTCAAATTTCACTACATGAAATTTAAAATTCCTAAATACAATAAAATTGCAGGGCAAATGATGATTTGTACAATATGTTTACAACCTACCGTGGACAGTTATGGTAGATGGACAGTGAAGCACTGATGTGCTGCCATGTAGATGAACGCACAGGAACATGAGTGGTTTAGAAACATGGTCTTGAATGAAAAAGATGAGCTGGAATGATACATGAAACCCAGCGCTATCAGCTTAACTGGGAAAATCAAAAATAGGCCCATCTACTTTGCAGAATCCCCCAAATGCTCAGGAATTAGTGGTAACACGTACCTCTAGAAGTTGAGGTGAAGGGTGGGTTGCTAGAATAAAGGCTGGTTGCAAGCCCTTTAAGAGACGATTTGTCCCCCCCGCCCCCAATCTCCTCTGCTCCAGCAGCCAAGCCACAGATGACCTCATACACCAACAGGAAGGTGAATCTCTGAAGACGATACAATCAGAGGGTGTGTGGGCTAGAGAGCACCCTGTGTACTGTCAAGGGGAGGGCGCATACTGACAGCAGGGGCATTAGGGAAACATGTTTGTAAATGATAAATTCCTAGAGTCTTTCCTTACTCAGCTACCAGAATGCTAGAACCCAGGCCTTACAATACTCTGCAAAACACAGGAACTCTACGAAGTCTGAGAAGCCCAGGACGACAGATCCAAGGATGCTGCTGGTGGGGGGTACACCACGAAAGAGCCAGAAAAGGCCGAGTTGGCAAGACCCTGCCTCTCAGTGAACTCAGGCTTTACAAGAGTCCTTTTCATTGACACATTGTCAAATATATGTAGAAAACCAAGGAACACAAGATTTCCAAGAAAACGCTTTTAACATGAAAGATCCAAACAACTGAGTAGCCAGACTTTTCAGTGTAAGGAAAACCTAACCCTGTGTGCAAGCACGTGCATGAGAGAGGTATCTTAACCATGAGACAAGATACCAGACGTTTAAAAAAAAAAAAAATCTAGAGGACAAAGATCTGTTGGATATTGAAACGTGATCAAAGAAATGAAAACTCAGTAGAAATCTTGAAAGATGAGAAACAGTCAAGAAAATAAAGCAAAAAGCAGAGAGATGGAATACGGAAGAGAAACAAGAAGAAAACTGGCAAATATCCAATCACTAAGAGCTCTAGAAATGGAGAACATTGAAAACCAAATGGGAAGAAACTAAAAATAAAACAAATTACAAACAAACCATCAGGGATCAAAACAGCCTCAGAATTCTCAACAGAAACAATAAAAGCTTGAAGACTATGAGATAATGGCTTCCAATTACTGAAGGAAAATACTTTCCCACCAGGAATTCTATCGTGAACCAAATTATCCTATGTCAATATCAAGATCTTTTCCAACCTCGAGTACTCTACAATGTTTCCTTCCATTCGCCATTTTTTAGGAAAGTACTGTGCTCAATGAAAAGTAAAGAATTAAGCAAGAAAGAGGAAGGAACAAGGAAAAGGAAATTCCACAGAGTCACAAAGCAAAAGAAATCCCCCAGTAGGAGGGCTGATTACTAGACCTAGGGGAGAGACATTTGATAACAGAGCAGGTCAAAAGACTTTCAGAAAGACTTCTCAGGAAATGAATTTAATAAAAATCCTGATGCATCCAAAAGTCTTGCTATCTAGACAGCTTACAGATTTTGGGCTGAATTAACGATGAGTATGGAAATATTAACTCAGTGAACAAGCCAATATTTAACCTGTACAACAAAGGAATGTGCCCAGGGAAAACAAAGTATTCATAATATTACATTATTCAACCTTACATAAGAAAAAAATATAAGCACTGAATTTTGATCTGTTCAAAATTATGATTTTGGAGAATGGAAAAATATGAAGAATGTGAACTATGACATGGGAGTGAAGGTGGGGAGAATAGCAGCTAAATCCTCATTACTTTAAGAGGCTAATTCAAACACATTTAGAAATAGGACGGTAGATTCTAAAATAAACAGACAAAAGAGTAGGATGTGGTTATTGTCAGGGAAGGGAAAGAGAGGGAAGGAAAGTGGTAGATTCCCTTAAGATTACACATGAGGATGGGGCACCTGGGTGGCTCAGCCAGTTAAAGCAGTTTCAGCTCAGGTCCAATCTCAGGGTCGTGAAGGCAGGCTCCAGGCTCAGGGCAGAGTCTGCTTGAAATTCTTTCCCTCCCCTTTTCCCTCCCACTCTGCTCCTCCCCCTGCTTGCACTAGCTCACGCTCTCAAATAAAATCATTTAAAAAAAAAAGATTATACATAAGGATATGTGTAACACTTCTTATATAACTATTATCATGTATAGTTTTAAAAAATGTTCAAAAAGTAAAAAAAAAAAAACAGTTGGCTTCTTTTCCTTATTAGAAATGAAATAAACGCCAATTAAAACAAGATACTATTCCAGCAATCAGATTCAATACGATTTTTTAAATTAAGAACTTTGAAATTATCAAGTGCTGGTAGAGATATGTGAAAACATATTCTCATAAACTGCTCTTGTAAGTATAAATACAGACACATTGGAGACGATTTTGGCGATATTAAATCAAAACTGAAAACCACCTATTCTGACATTTAATATAGCAATTACACTTTTTAAGTGTTTACGCAAAAAAAAAAAATCTTTAGGACAAGTATACGAGGAGACATATTTGTTGCAGTATAATCTGTAAAAGAAAAAAAGGGGAAACAAATAGTTGTCAGTAGGGAAATGGGTAAGCAGAACATTGCATGTCTATGGAGTAACTTGTCAAGGCAGTCAATTAGATCAACACAGAGAGAAGGCTTTCAAATTTTTAAAATATGATTTGCAGTAAGAAACATTTTACATCATGACCTACAACACACATGCACTCCTGGACAAACACATCTTTGTATTTTTCATTCTATTGCTAGAAAGAAAACCAGGGGCCCAAAATGGCGTCACCTGGGCTAGGCCAAGACACCGAACCGAGGCTTAACACCTACACTGGGTGCAGTTTTGACTTCCTCTAGAAATGCAGTTAAAAAGCAGTCAAGGATTTTCTGACAAGCACCAATGCGGTAATCTGTGGGCCTGCTCCATTTCCCAAAGGAAGATGAGCTAATCTGCGTAAGACCCAGCCCCTCCCCCCTAAGGAAAAGTGATCCTGCCTGAAATTATCCTTTTTCTTTTGCTAATAACTTTCTTGCCCTACTCTCCTCCCTATAAAAACCTTCCATGTGGTACAAGTCCTCAGAGCTCCCCTCTACTTGTGTCATGGGATGTTGCCAAACTCATGATGAACTGTTTAATAATGTCGATTAGAACTTCAAGTTTGCTTAGTTGAATTTTGCTTAACCCTATTATTCTATTTTAGCTTACTCTAATAAGAATAATGTAGTCATGACTCCCTACTCCAGTATTTCTATTAGACAATGCCTGGATGATATGGATATTACCCCCCCCCCCATTTCCTTGGCATTATATGATTGCAAATTTACTGAAATTTTAGTCTCAACAGTATAACATTTAGACTTACAGTCCAGAAGCATGAAACTAGGAAATGCTTTCCAAGTTTCATTTGATAATTTGGTTTCCAATAAAATTGCCCAAAGGGAAAGAATGTGCTGGTTAGAGTGACATGAGTTTTTGGTCTGCCTGACCATTTCTGGTCTAGATCATAAGTCAATGAAAATAACCTTTTTTGGTCAGTACTTTGAAATTTGTTAGCCTGAGTCAGCATCTCTGAATTAACTCTGCCAGCATGAGATAGACTTTATGCGCTTGTGGGGTTAAAGTCAAGACCATGGGCTACAATAAAATCACCAAGGATTTTTCAAACCTGAATGTATGTAAGAATTCCTGATGGGCTTGTTGCAAGAGATGGCTGGGCCCCATCCTCTGGGTTTCTAATTCAGTAGGTCTGGGGTGGGGTCTGAGAGTTTGTATTTCTAACAAGTTCTCAGGTGATGTTCATCCAACTATTACGAGTTAAGAACTATTTATCAAGATAAATGCCACCTATTTAAGGAGGGACATAAGTGGCCAGTCAACCTTCCCCCAGACCAGGGAACCTATCATATGGTGTATTTCCATTTCCATATCACTAACTGCCAAGTGATCCTCAGTAAATCACGTAATACTACCAAGACTCAATTTCCTCAGTTACACAATGTGTGACTTCATCTGTACGCAGAGAGTTCTTGTTGCCTCCCCCAAAGATCCATTTTCCCCTGCCTCCTTAATAGAATAACCCATTTTTAGCTGGGTATTTCACCAGCAGTATTAACAGACTGCCTTTCCCAGTTTCTCTTGCCTGAGCCCAAACCTACTGACTCAGATGCAGACAAAAGTGCTATACTGGATTCCCAGGTATGCTGGTTCAGCTGGTGAAGGGCTTTTTGCTTTTCAGCCATTCTGCCTTCTTTCAGAAGCCTGCCTTTCTTTCTTTCTTCCTTTCTTTCTTTTCTTTCTTTTTTATCATGGAGTGATCTGGAGATTAAGGCCATGCATTAGAATGATGCTAAAAGATGGAAATCTGCCCCCAAAAAATTCTGTAGAGACAACCTCCCAGCCCCATAATGCCTAGCTCCAGGTTTACCCTATGTAAGAGAAAAACACATCCCTAGTTTAAGATACTGGGTTTTATTTTTCTCCCATGCGCAGTCAAACCTAGGTGATCAAGAAAATATTAACACATTAGCCAATACTTTACGGAGCATCCATTAAATCTTGGAGCACTGATAATACTAATTTCTACTACAGATTGATGGCATTCTTACTGATACATCTGTGTTTCCAGAATTTCTAGACATCCTGTATTTTATGAATCTTTCCCAAGATAATCCTGGCTTTATTATACCATTTTATTTATACTTCCTAAAAATAATTATCCTGTCTTTTCCAAATTTTCATCTTGCATTCATCCATTAAATACTTCCAAGGGCCACCTAATATTTAAAAACTTGAAACTGTATTTAAAAGGAAAATACTAAGTTGGGAGTTTCAGGGGGAAAAAAAAAGAGCGGGGAGATTCAGAAGACTCCATTGTTAAGAGGAAGGGGAATGGTCACAGTTATTAGAAATAAAATGAGCTGTGTCAGTAACCTCAGGAGCAGCTGTACAAAGAGGTGCAGTCTTTTAGAAGGAGATAAAAAAAAACAGAAAAGATGATGCAGGAGAAAAGCGAGCCAAGAGCAGTGGGCGAGCCAAGAGCAGCTAAGATCCAGGGAAGGGCTGAAATTGTGCACAGCCTCTTGCCAGCTGCTGTCTCTGGGTGCTGACCTTAAGTACTGACATCATAAAGATAAGAACACCATGTGATCACTAAGAAGTAATTAGAAATAGAACCACACTTTCCCTTTGGGGAAAGGTCTTTGGAGAAGTTAAGATAACGTTGTACCATAAGTGATGAGAAGTATTTTGAATTACATATAAAAGGATTAACTTGAAACCATGCTCAAAAGAGTTTTGAGTTCAGTGCTTATCCATTGTTTCTTCTATGGATTTTCCTTTAAATTGGTATATAATAAAAGCCATGAAGCTGTAAATCCAGGTGGCCACCCATTTGGCTCTGGGACAACCCCCAGAGGACCACGAGAAAAGAACAGGAAGTCTACAGAAATGTGTGAGGTTTTTAAGATGTTGAAATCCAAAAATATTAGAATAGTAATTTAGGACCATTTTTTCCCAGCCCTTTCAATTTAAAGATGAGAAAACTAAGGCACAGCCCATTGTGGTTTGTCTAGGGAGTGCAGCTAACCAGAGCTAGAGCCAGTATACAGCCAGGTTTTCCATTGTTCAGAGCAATTTCCCTGGTGCTGTACCAGTGCCTGCACCCAAACTTCATTCATCTGCATTTCGCAAAGAGGAAATTCTGTCAAATTCTGTCAAGTTCATGATTTTATCTGAAGGTAAGAGCATTCATTTCTCCTGCATCCCCCCTTGTAGATGATTTGGTACATGGAAGATACTTCGTGGATTAAAATAGCTTTTCGGGATCATCCACACAAGGATCACTTGCTGGTGGTTTTCCCTTAGAGATGCGAACTCAACACTTGCTCTGTCAAAGGTGTGGCTGAATCCTTTCCAATCTGGAATGTTCCCTAATTAAGTATTTAATACTGATCGTTTGTTGCTTTTAGCGGAAAGGACTGGGATTCAAGCTGCTCTACAAACTCATCTGCTATCCTTGACAGGGAGACAGATGGTAATGAAGATCTAATACAGTTTTGCTAAAAGCTAAACTTCTCACATCTGGTAGTGCCTCGGAAGGGGCCCCCAGCCTCAAAGTTTGCTCTTAATTTCAGCAGCTTGCCATGAAACCAAGGCAAGGGTTGGTAAAACACATAAGCATCAACTTCAGAGAGAAAAAATTGTGAGAAACACTCGATTGGGGGGGGGGGATTGCAAAGCCACTAACATTAAAAACTTGGCTGTGGGGGTCCCTGGCTGGCTCAGGTGGAAGAACATGCGACTCTTCATCTTGGGGTCAGAGTTTGAGCCCCACGTTGGGCGTAGAGACTACTAAAGAAAATGAAATTAAAATTTGGCCAAATTTCAACATGATTTGTTTGATTTTGCTTTTGTTCTTTTAAAGGAGAAGAGTCCTTTCAAATTTCCTAAGGAACTTCTCCAATTGGTTTTAGAACACATAGTATGACTACAGAAGTTGTTTGTGCCATAGAAAAAATGTGTGATATCCTCTTTAATTGACCTTTAAAATTATCTGTTAAAAATTAAATGGGACTTTAAAACAGTAGGCTAGCAGGCAGCTGGAAGATACTGTTATTTTCTTCATGTGTGAGGAGCCAAACAGGTGTGACTAGGGTGACCAGGAGGGCTGGGGGCTGCCACACTTACTACTCGAAGAGAAACTTGAATGGCCTCTATAACTGTTGGCTGTGGAATTCCTCAGAATGCTAGAACATCAAAACAGACAACAAAATATCTGAATAAACTTCTCTTCAGTAGAAAAAGTGGCATTATTTGTGAGGTCTATATATGCACCCACCAGATGCACCACCATGCACTCCCTCTTCAAAGAACATTCCTGATAGAAAGTGGGTTACGTGCCAACCATTAAGATATTTGCCATTCTTGCAAAGATGGGTTTGAGGGTACTGGAACCTAAATCAGTAGTTCCTGAAATGCGTTCCATAGTTCGACATGTTTTGCATGATGCTGTGAGGTGTCCCACAAAAATTTAAGTACAATCTTCCTCTGGCCCAATACCCTCAGGACAGCGTGTTGAGCAAAATTAGATTTCTTATAACTGCAAGACCCTGTGACATGCTAATCTGTACTGTCTCTTTCCAAGAGGGGAACAGAAGAGGCAGAACCTTCCCAAATTAGAGGACATGGTCTGTTTTCTGTCAACTGCCCCTCAGGCCCACTGTACTGCAGTCACTTTCTAACAGCTGATTAAGTCCAGGTGTATCATTCTTCCCAAAGAAGTGAAACTGACGTTCATCACTGGTTTCCAATGTGTCTTAGTGACTAGGAAAAAAGAGTTTAGCTTCCTCTCTATATTACTGGACCCATGAAAACAAAGAAAGTCAACTTGCCTTTTTCTGAAGGAGTGTGAAGGAGAGGAAGGGCAGGAACATAGCTGGAGAAAGGGTAAACCAAATATGTATTTTAACTTACAATAGCTGTAACGTTGGCAGAGTAATAACTCACTTGTTATATGGAATAAGCAGACCAGAAAACTAGGATCAATTTGCTGTTGACTGGAAGGATTAGGCACTGGGATTTCACAGGAACCCCATTGCAAATTGGGGTTATGAGGGTCAAAAAATTTTTATTAATATATAAAGCTTCATCTGCAGGTATTTTGTTTTTCTGAGGCCACTACATTTTCTAGAATCCACAACATATGGCCATTAGAATTTGCTGAAGAATGAATGGCTCAAATAAAACAAAACATCTTGAGAAGGAATTTTCCAAACATTTGCCTCCTGCTTCACCATATCAACAGTTCGGGTCATGGCATTCTCACATACTGTAAATAAGACCTCTCTGGCCACCACCGAAGCCTTTAATGCCCGTGGCAAAGAGAAGTCAATGTCCCTGGTTCCCCTGCTGCCACAGACATGCAAATGGTCAAAGAAAGGTTTAAGGTTTAGTTGTCTTGAGCCCTTCTCATTTCCAGGCGCCATAGTCAGACTATAGGTTGCTGTAGTGGGGGCCTCCATGACACACAGAAGCAACACCACCAGGCCAGTGGGCTCAAGGAAAGCCATGGAGGGCAACTTAGAGATCTGAATCTAATGGAAACCAAGGTGAATCTGGAAGGCCGACAGCAGATGCTGGATAGTGCCTACAGAAAGTCCAGCAGTAGGTCAAGGAGTAACCTTCCCACCAAAGATATAGAACCCTCAACCCTACTGCTAAATGCCACCTGAAGAAGGAAAGCCTGGATGGGTACCAGAGCTATTTAAGAAAGATTGTACATTGCCAATTACACAATTGGACTAAAATATAAAATGAATAGGACTAAAATTTTTCCAACTAATTGCCAAGAGGAGACAATGAAAGTGAAAAATGAGATTATAGACACAGACTTTCCCTTTTCATTTACACTTCAGTTGTTGTAAAGGTTTAATTTCCAACCCCATGTTTGTCCTTCAGAGAATCCGTAAAGTTTATGGCACATGGCATTGTTAAGGACCTGACACTTGGTAAATTATGCAGGGTGGGGGAAAATAACCCTGTCATCTCACATTGGCGATCAGCATCCATATTCTACCCCCCAAGAACAAATCTGACACCTACAGAAATCATCCATGTGATCTAGTCAAAGCTCATCTCCTGTGTTATCACCACCCGCTACGAAAACGTGTTGCAATGAAGGGTTAGAGCTCAGAGCAACCAAAGAAGGGAAATTCAATTGTGTTCCCTGTTACATGAAATGACCACAAAATAGCCCCAAATCAGTCTAGTCACGTTATGAACCTGACAAAATCCAGATGCGTCTGAAATCTCCCTCTACTCCTTGACATTTAAATAAATGTGACAAATAGCAAAAGGAATGCAATTTAGTTCAGGTGTCCAAAGCATCCTGTTCTGTTAGAAATCTACCCTATGATGTTTGGCAATCCATAATATCTTTTGATGTTTCTTTCCATGTAAAATGAAGCTAATAATTTTAGGTTTTTTTTTTAATCTGTCGAGTGTTATAAGGATTACTAAAGTGACGGAGAATGGATACAAAAGAGATTCCTGATGCCTCTTTTCAACCAAAAATATGTAATTTTGCCTTCAGCAGCCCTCAGCAACTGGCAGAGTTCCTATTGGACAATGAACCAACAGTCTGGAACACTTAGCAAAGAAAAGAAGTGATCTATTCTCTTTGGATACTAGCCCTGAATAGGAGGGGTGAGGGTCAATCCATCACGGAAAGGAACTGTTTTCTTGGCAAAGACACATGGAAATTCTACAATGATGTTAGTTCCTGTAACAAGCACAAACAATTTTGATAAACCAGTGAACATCAGAAAGCACTTCCTTCAGCTAGAAAAACTACCAGAGAATGAATTGAGGTCTTCGTCTCACACACTCCAAAACTGGAGGTGCTAGATTCTGTAATGAAAATATAACTTGGTTGTACAATCACACTAAAGTAAACGTTACACTTACACCATGCGGAAGAGGTTATGGCAGAAACTGCTAACTGGATCCGATTATCTAAGGCATATGGCTGCCCGACTAATGCTGACATTTCCTACCCATGCTTCCAATTAGCTGCAGCCACAGGACAAATTGTGACCAAAGGGATATGAGTGGGAATGATTTGTGTAACTTCCAAGATATAGTCTTAAAGTGAACAAGCAACCCCTCACTTTCCCCTTCCTTCTTCAGAAAATCAGAAAATCCTTCTTCAGATTTCAGATAACATAGTAAATTAAATTGCTCCAAATAAACACAACATCCTATGGATGGCTACAGAATAAAATGAACCTTGAGTCCCTGATATCATGAAATGACCAAAACAGACCTAAATCATTTAGATCAGATTATTGAATGAAAAAAACATCAACTTCCATCTTGCTTGCACCAATATCTGGGAGTATTTATTACAGTGTTCACAGTGACCTCTGCCTGGAATGGGAGTTACTTACCTGGGATGTCCAGGTTTATTTATTCAACAAATCTTTTCTTATTATTCATTAGGCTCGAGATCCTAGAGACAGAAAGTTTACAGCTTACAGAACGACAAGAAGTGCTCGCCATCCTGGCGCCTCTTTGAGCTCGTTGTATACAAAGAGAAAGCCATCGATTTTACATGTAGGGCTAAGCAATGGAATTTTGGGTAAAGGATATTGATTGGTCTGGTAACTCTAAGTCATTTTTAATGATACTTAAAGGAGCTCTCTTAACATAGTAATAAAACACAAAAGCATTATTTCTGAAGCATGCGCACACACACAATATATACACACGCACATGCACACATATATGTGTACGTATATATACACCTCACATATGTATATATGCATTCTATATACATTATACACACATTATATATGTATGTCTAAGATACACATAGGCAGCATCTACAAGTACACTGAGGTTAATATCTCGCTCCTTCCCTTCAACCCCCAATACTTCTTATGTAACACTTCCCAATATAATAGCTTGCATCATAGTTACTTGCATACATCTTATTTTTGCTCAAAGACCGCACATTCTTGATAAAGGATTAGGTCTCATTCACGTTTGTGTCCCAATAGTAACTTATAGAGTGTTTGGTACATAAAAGGAGCTTAAAATACACTTGTGAATAAGTGACTGACCAACCAAATTTGATGAATGAGTAAATGACTGGAGGATCATGCTGGGAAAGGAAAGAAGGGAGCTGAATACAGATTTTCTTCCTGAGTGGGTGCTTGTGGAATAAATTGACTTGTAACTAGAAAACAGGAACCACTGGACATAATGTATAACAGCCTCTTAATCCCAAAATAGTTACAAATCCATGTTATGCCATTCCGAAAAAATAGGTTAAGTTATTCAAAAAATCTGTTTATTTACGGAAAGTATCTCCATTATGGACAGAGTTCCTTCCACCAGAACAAGCTAACAAAATGGGTCAACAAAGTTATGTTTCCTTCAGACACATGACTGCAAGTAGTTACATCAAAATTCAATCCTTCTGCTAGAATTTTTAGATGTCCTGAGTACTGATTTACCAAAACTCATTCTGCAAATATAATTGAGCTAAAGTCCTAATAGGACTCCAAAGCAAATCCTAGGCTATTCATAACCAAACCAAGTTATCTTAGAGCTTAAAACTTAATCTTCAATATCTGCTGCAAATATAAACACCTAAAAACCATTTAGGACAAAGACCCAAGGAGCCAGGCAAACACCAGAAGTCCAGCAAAGAACGCCCTCTGCCATCCCCAAGAGCAACAGCCTCAAAGACATTTACTTTAAACATCACTAATCAGGAGATACTGATTTTTTTCTCGGAGATATCCTTTATCATGCAGACCAAATGCTTCTAAATATAGCAACAGTAGGACTATCACTGTCATCTACAGGAAATGTTCATACAAGATATATTGTGCTTTGAATTTTTAGGTTAATTGATATATAGTATAGTGTGAACATGCTTTTATAAAATAAGGAACTTGTATTTGATGATCTCTGTAAATTCCTTTCTGGCTCTAAAGTGATTTCTCCACAATCATTCATAAATCCCAATAAAAATGCCATCCCAAGGAAAGTCAATACAACCTTACTTAAATTTTTGCCCTCTTCTTTTTTGCCTGGCTTTTTACAAAGTAAGTTATTAGGGGATTTTAGAAAGAAAATTTCAAAGTCAACAGTTGCAAGGACATGTAATAACAGTACTAACTTGTAAGGGGAAAATGCAATTTTATACAGCAATAACTAAGAACATGGGGACAATTCTATATAACCAAAGTCCTTAATATTTTCAATCTCATACAATTACGATTCAAAATATTACTCAATTCAATTTTCATTTTAACTAGTCTTAATTCTGACATTTTTATAGGCGGTTGCACAGGGTCCAAAATAATAACTAGGTTGAACCCTACAACTCTGCTTGTTACCTCTGATCACGTTCCACCCAGAGAAAATGCCTTTAAATAGTCCAGGATGGACAAGGGTCCAGGCACATCTATCATTTTCCTTGTTTTCTAAGCAATTGAAATTTCCCACCTATTCTGCCTGGGATCACTGGGGGCAGGGTACTTAATATTGCCAAAAGAGATTGGTTGGAGCAGCCAAGTCACTGTTCTAGAGGAGGATTTTAAGCTCCCAGACTGAATTTGGCATATCTGCGGTTTTCTGTGTGTCTCAGCCGTTATTTTTCTAGAAGCAGAGTGTCAAGTTGCTCTGTTAATCACTCTCCAAATGCATTTCTGTTCCCACGCAGTGCATTATTAAATGGAAATGAGCCTAATTATTCACCTGTTAGTGGGTGGGGGATTAAAGAAAAGAGAAAATAAAGAGAAGAACATTTCTCTTTCAACGGTTTGGTGCGCAATCTCTATGCTACAGTACTACGGACAGCAATTTAGCCTCGTTTGTGTGGTGGGATAATAATCCTAGGTAGTAACCGAGGTTTCTTCTCATCCACGATTTCTTGTTCTCATGCCTACATTCCCTATTCCCTACACATGACCCATCCAAGCGCACCTTCAGCCAGAGGAATCCATCTCCCCAGAGAGAACTGTTTCAGCAGGAAATCAAAGCCAGAGAAGCCAGATGGTATTTAGGCCTTCCGGAAATTGGACACGTTCAAGGAAAAAAGGTTACATTTTTCTTGCACGTGCAGACTTAGGGGTATAAGAAATCTGTACCTTTTAGACCAGTAACAATGACATTGTTGGTCTGTTTTCCCCAATAACACACATTATTGTATATTATGCCTTGGTAGGACTCAGGCATACCATTGTGGATTTACTCTTCATTCTCTGAGACACACTGACCATGTTTTCTGAATGCTGGCTCACTTGTAAGATTTTTCTGGGCACGGAGACTACAGGGTGAGACAGCAACCTGGAGAGTCAAATCTACTAGGGTTCTGTCATTCACCCTTCCACAGAGACATCAGCATCCTTTCATCAAATTTAAAAGGGAAATTGTGTCCTATATTAGAAATATGGAAATTTCTAAAGAGTTACCAAGATTCTACACTGCAAAGGATGCTCACCTAAGATATAAAGTGTCTTGAATTTTCCTCATAATGTAGGATTTCATGCAAACTTTCTCTGGGTCTTTTTTTTTTTCTAACATTTATTTAGCTAGGTCATAGGATTCTTATGAGGGTGAAATGAAATGATAGAACTTTCCTAAAACTTTCGAGCACATTCAATTATCTGAGTCAGAAATACTTTAAAAAAAAAAAAAACCTCAAAATGACAACGTGTAATCTCATATTTATCAACTTTAACTTTTTCCCCCCAATATTATAGTCCCTTGCTTTTGAATTTCAGGTATCAAACAATTAAGATGAAAGCCGTAAGCCTGCTGAATGAGGCAACAACAAAAGTGGACTTTTGAGGAAACTGTTCTTTATTGTGGAAATGGCCATGACATCTCAGTGTTGGGTTCATCCTCAAATCCTAATTTGAAATGGCTAAAGGCTGCTGCTGCTGCTGAAATTTCTTCTACCAAAATGCTACCTTCTGAATGATGCCTATGAGCAGTAGCCCACAGTCTCATGTCCAAAAAGATCCAGGTGAAACTGTTAACATGTGAAAAGTAGCATCGCCAACTTCTGGGGTACTGGCAATGGTCTGTTTCTTACAGTGGAAGGTGAACGCATGACTCTGCCCACTTTGTGATAATACATCAAGCTTTTAATTGATGATGTGTACACTTCTGTCTGTCTCACTTTAGTTAAACTTAAAAACCACAATTGTGAGCAACTAAGAAAATCAAAGCACTCCTTGAAAAGAAGTACTGACCTGGTCCTACTCTTTGGACTTTGAAAACTATTATGGTATAGCTGAATAAAATTACAGAGATCATCCTCAGATTTAAACATTATGGATTACAAAGCACTTCCATATTCACAGTGTTAGTTCTGGGACAGATTTCGTGCTTCCATTTTAAACAAGTTAAATTTCAAAATTGATTAAGTGACTTTTCCAGGGCACTTTAATAAGCTTTGGAACCTTGTCTCATTCCTAGCATTTTTGTTGGAGTGCAATCTTCATTCCACAATTTCACAGCTAAGTCTACTACGCGAACCCTTATTAAAACTGATCTTGTTATTAAGCCAAAATAGAAGAGCTATAGGATTAGTCCAGTAGATGCCAAAAAAGGCATCCAATAAATTCCAACATCTATTCTAGACTTTAAAAAAATTCTTCGTTCAACCCTTTTATCATAAATATTAACCCTAAACTCATATTTGACATTTCACGAGAAGCATGATCATTACAGACCCAAACCACTTGACAATGTCTGCTGTCACTACTATTCAACAGTGTCCTATATGTGTAAGCTAACGCAATAAAACATAAGAGAATTAAAAAGAGACACAGTTATTATTTCATTTTAACAGGCCTCATCTGGAAAATCCTGGAAGGTCCGAAATAATACTTGGAGAACTATTAGGAGTTCATTCAACTGAACAGTAAGAACTGTCCAAGTCCTGTGCAAGTTCTGGAGCTTCACTGAGAAATGAAAAAGATGAATTGAATAAATGCAGAAATATACCAAGTTCCTGGTAAATAACTTGCTGTAAAACTGTTCACTGCGGCACTGTTTATCATAATAAAAATGGAAACCAACTAAATATTTGACAATAGGGAATAGGTAAAATAAAGTATGGTACAGTCCTATAACCATATGAACAGCCATAAAAATACATAAAAGAAAAGTATTTCATAGCTTGGAAAAGTGCAGGGTGGACAGTAAATTTTTAAAAGCAAATCACAAAACATGTCTTTGTAAAAAATGGTACGTTCTGTATATCCATACAAACATGCCCACAAATTAAGGCTGGGAGGCTATACCTCACAACGTGCTGAGAGAAGATGAGTGGTCTTAATTTTCCTCTCTTAGTTTCATTTTGTTTTGTGTACCTGGATTTCATTTCCTACAACATTTATTATATTGGCAAGAATTAAAACATAATTATCTTAGGGGCGCCTGGGTGGCACAGCGGTTAAGCGTCTGCCTTCGGCTCAGGGCGTGATCCCGGCGTTCCGGGATCGAGCCCCACATCAGGCTCCTCCGCTATGAGCCTGCTTCTTCCTCTCCCACTCCCCCTGCTTGTGTTCCCTCTCTCGCTGGCTGTCTCTATCTCTATCAAATAAATAAATAAAATCTTTAAAAAAAAATAAAATAAAACATAATTATCTTAGAAAAAAATGTAAATTCTCCTATTATGGCTAGGATAGATTCCATGTAGTTGTCGCTCCAAAACCAAAATTCAAAATGAAACCTCGATAACGTCAGAGACTCTGCTGGAACTCCGCTGGATTTTTATGATCCGAGGCAGTTGCAGTCAAAAGTCTCCTTTATGATTAAGTTTTACCCAAAACTTCAAAGCACAATAAGAAACAGATTTCACCACATATAAGTGTTTCATTCTTTAAAGATAATTTCATAGTTGCTGATTTCCTTGTCACTCCAACCCTTTAAGAAATTATCCTAACTCGAGGTGCCTGGGTGGTTCAGTCCACTGGGCATAGGACTCGATCTTAGCTCAGGTCCTGATCTTAGAGTCCTGTGGTCAAGCCCCACCACCCCCCCACGTCCTAGGTTCCACACTCAGTGGGGAGTCTGCCTAAGATTCCCTCTCTCCACTTCCCTCTGTCCCTCCCCCACCCACCACACTCTATCTTTAAAATAAACAAGTCTTAAAAAGGAAAGAAATTATCGCCACTTATATATTAATAGTGTGAAGCATAGAAAGGTCTAGATAGTTAAACACATGGGTAATGATATTATTACCAGTACCAGTGGGAGTAAAAGCCAGAACTTTAAGCTTTAAATCCAAATGACTTTTAAACTAGATTTCACTTCAAATAATTAAAGCTTCTCCCAAGTGCCAGGCCCTGTATTTTGCAGACTGTGTATAGAAGTGATTAAAACACTATGCAAATGTAAAACAAATTCTGAGAGTATTTTAAATTCTTGGGAGACAAGAGCTAGGGTTAGCTAGAATTATTTCAACAACACACAAAAGCTAAAGTGCTGTTATCAAATCATTCAAATATAGATTCAGTTCCTTTAAATGACTCACCAAGAGTATCCAGACCCTGAAATAGAGTATCAAGTTCGATCTCTGAAGTTAAAAATTATCATCAGTCTGGGTCCTAAAAAAAAAAAAATCCATGGGAAAACAACCTTTCTTTTAGTAAACCCATCATCCTGACTTAGAGAGTTAACCTTTCTTTTAAAAAATTAATCTCATAAGTGATGCATTTCATGCATACATATGTACTGACATAATTAAAACACAATCAATATGCTTTTAAGGAACATATTCCAGCATAAGACAGGATTCACTATTTTCTTTGTAACATTTACTTTGGATTACAATGAGGAAGCAAAATACAATTTACAAAATTTATCTCATGATACATTTAAAAGCTTTGCAAAAGCTTTACATGCATTATGCCTGGCAATAAACATTGACATTTATAATCCAAAATTCTCATTTGCGCTAAAGGCAGGCTCATTCTTTCACTTAGGTAATGAAATTTTAATATAGTATGTGTATGAGAAGGGGAGGGGAGTATAAAATATATTAAGTACTTCACTTGGCTATTACACTACCAGAAAGAGGACATCATTCTTATTCTCCCATTTCTCAAGCAATAGATTTTGCAGCAAAGTCGTCAACTGATGGGAGGGCTTTAGGACTATCTGACACATCAAATTTGCTGAGAAAAGACAGGTCTGTGAGCAATTCCAATTTTCCATTTCTTCAATATTCAAAATATTCCAGTAGGACATCCCAAATAAACATCCATTCCCCCCTCATCTACAGCATGTCTTCCACCTGTGGGCTCTTGTAATGGCCTCAATGACAACCACCACCACTCACTTGCCTTCGTGAAAAATAGCAGTCTCCATTACCCAAAAAAGCAGTTCTCTTCATTTTTTTTTCCTATACATCCAACTAAGAAATCAATAGCATATTATTTTCCAAGACAATTTTTCCAAATGAATCGTAGAACTATGAGGCATGAACACACATGAAGGAAGTTAAAGAGGAGTATTTGAGGTAAAATTGGGCAGTTTGACAGAAAGTGAATTTTCTGTCAAGAGTATGTATTACCTTGGTTCCAAAGAGCTCACAAATATGCAGAGGAGTAATGTCAAATGTCACCAATTTGTGCATATGCTGTTCATTTAAACATTTGATTGCTGACATTTTTCTCTGTGGATGTTGCAAGTTCCATCTAAGTTTATTGTTTTACATTGAAATAAATCTGCAGTGGAGCCTCACTGAAATACTCCCCACGGACACACGGCTTGAGGTTGCCTTACATCAAGATAGGAGGTTCTTCTTAAAACAGGCTCCAAGAATAGACTTTGAGACAGACTCTGCCTACTAGTGAACTTTAGACCATCAATTTTAAAAGCGAAACTCCAAATTGTGATAAGTTAGATGATTGTTCCTCAAATATCCCCCCCGGCCCCTTTCCCTCTCACACTGTGGCAGAATGTACTTCCCTACCCCAGTAATGTTGGGCTTGGCCGTATGACTTGCTTCAGTTAATGGGATATTAGATGGCGTGGTAAAAACAAAGGTGTGAAACAGGCTTTTACAGTGGGACTTGCCTAATTATGCTTTTGCCACTGCCGTGTGCTATGGTCTGAATGTCTGTGTCCTCCCACAATTTGTATGTTAAAATCCTAACCACCAAAGTTGATGGCATTAAGAAGTAGGGCCTTTGGGAAGTATTTAAATCATGAGGGTAGAACTCATGAATGGGATTAATGCCTTATCAAAAAAGTTCCAGAGAGATTACCTGCCCCTTCGGCCATGTGAAGATACAAGAAGTCTACAACCTGAAAGAGGGCCCTCACTTGGCCATGCTGTCATCCTGATCTCAGACATCCAGCCTCCTGAACTGTGAGCAATGAAGTTTTGATGTTTATAAGCCAGTCAGTCTGTGGCATTTTGCCACAGCATCGTGAATGAACTGAGACACCCTGAAAAGAACATTCTTGGGTATTTCACTATTCCAAGGAAGAAAAGAGATATCAAGCTCATGTGGACTCAGCCCGTGATTTGAAGCCAAGTCCAGCTGAGCCCAATCTAGATCAGAGGACCTACAGCCAATGTATGTATTTGTAAGCAAGAGTAAATGCTTTGAACTCGCTGCATTTGGGGTGGCTTATTACCCAGCTTTACTATGGCCACAGTTGACTGATACAATAACTACTTTAACAATGTATTGGCTAACATAGATCTTTACACTGAATCTAAAGCAGTTTACAATGTAGCAAAATTTGATTAATAACCACATTGTGTGCATATAACTAAAAATGTGATACATGCCAATCGATTATCAAGATGATAGTGTGTTACTTAAAGGAGAAATGACAGGACCTTTTTAGCTAGCTAGATACACCTGCCTAGCAGTCCTCCCTCTCGATAGATAGATAGATAGATAGATAGATAGATAGATATACTTTCCCAGTCTAATTCAAAATGGGAAAACCAACACCTTGATAAATAATAAAGCAGGCATTTTAATTTAGAATGACTATTATAATGTGTTCTTATCCCGCTGCTTAGGGAACTAGTGAGGGGGATATTTTCTACATTAAAAAAAAATAGCAATAAATGGATAAAATTAAAGCTGCTATAAATAATTTGGTCATTTTAGAGAGCCTATTAAGAATTAGATTATAAGCATTAGATATTGGATATTTTTCTTAGATAAATCTAGCATGATATGAATAGATCCAATGAAAATTCTCAAGTGCTAATAGAGAGGAAAATAGCTATTCCTTTACATTAAATAAGGTTAAATCTATAAAGAAAAAGTTAAACATATTTGAAATTCTCTGTAATTACTCTGGCACCTTTTTTATAATCACAAGGATAATTTCATTTAAACTTAAAAAAATACTAATAATTTATCTTACAGTATCTTTGAAATGTTCTTTAGTTTTAACATTCTTCAGGGGAACATTGTGAAGTTTTCATTTTTTTTAATCTTATTTCTTTTATGATCTGCATAGCATCCTTATCAAAGGTTTGCATTTTGATATTAAATTGTGAATCTGAAATGGAAGCCATTGACAAAACCACTGAACACCTTCAATGCCATTCTATTTTAAGAGCCCCGGTAGAAGAGAATACAGTTCTTAACCAAGTGAGGTATTAACTTAAGGATGAATTAATACAGACTTTTGAGGGGGAGCCAGCAGGTGACAATCCGTCTGAAATGCTGGATAAAGCAAGAATAAAGAGTATTGTAACTAAATTTTTGCTACACAATCAGCACCACTGCACCCTGAAGATTATGCTTCAATGTGTTTCTGACCCTTTAGGGGATTTATCCAATTGGGAAATAATGTATCAATGAGTTTAGTTTTTACTTTCAAAATATCTTCATGCATCAGCTCATGGGCAATTAAGTTTTATTATGAAGGATTACCTAGGAGTCCTCAATCCTGGACATGAATAGAAACTTCCTCTTAACATTTATAGTTTGATCCCATTCCGTTTTTTTAATTGAATACATACATATATATTTAGTGTTTCTAAAGAAAGAAAAGACATTTTATTCTAATCCTTCTGTTTTTGATATGGAAGCAAAGATTTTATGTTTAAAGTCTGGAAAAGAAAAAACCTCCCATATTTGATTGTCTATAAAGTTTTTCCATAAAAATTAAGAGTAGCAAAATGTTTTTAAAAGAGTTCTACTAAATCATTAAATACAACAGCAATAAAAAGATACGGCACAATGAGGTAGCCATCATATTTCCTTGCAATTTTAAAGTCCCCCATGGAAATGTCACACCTCATTCCCTAAAATGAGTTGGCTAACACAGTACACCCTAAAAAAGATTGCTCCTTTCCCCTTTAATCACAGAGATTATTAATGAACATTTGTCCTATTAACAACGTTGGCATTATATTGACAGGATGAATTATTTCTATGTTCCCCACCATTGAGGCAGAGGTGGATTTTCTGTAGAAATAAGATAAAGGTTTCCCTCACTACTTGAAAGTTTGCATTATGCCACTGAGTTTTTACAAAAGAGCTACATTAGTACTTGTTCGTACTAATGGAAAGAAATCGGAAGAGGATTTTTGCTTTTATGAATTGTTATTGCTTCTTTGCTTTACCCTATCATTTTGGCTTATGAAAGGTTTCGTAGGAACCCTCTACTTTCACATAGTAAGGACAACCTGCACGGGACAGTTTCAGTATTTCTCTTGGTAATGGAATTTCTTGTAAATACGTGCTTACAATTTTTTTTTTTTTTTTTTTTTAAAGATTACTTACGACTTCAGATGCCTGAAACTAGTTCTTAGGGCACTGGCAAGGGCTAGAACAGAAGAGCCAGGACAAGGTGATCCCACATGCTTCTTCCCACAAGAAAAACGGTCTCATAAGATTCTACAGCTTCTACTCCTTCCTGGGTCCTGCTACCAATTCCCTCCAATACACGTACTTGTATTGTACAATGTACTTGATACATTGGCTTCAATGTTCCAAATGCTGTGAAGAAGCCAGTGCCCATGATCCCAGCAAAATACACAACATAAAAAGTTCACTGTCTATTAGAGGCCCCACACAAATACTATCCGCCTAATAGGAAAAGTTTGCATCCAAAGACAAGAAAGAATCTAATTTCTTACTCTTTCAGAGGTAAAGTAAAAGGAATATTCCTAAAACTTAACAACCTTATAATTTAAATAAATGACCAAGCTCTCTAGGATTAGATTTGGGGTTCTTTGTAATGCTCATGTGCGCCAACCAATGGAGATACGACAGAAAATGAAAATTTAAAAAAACGAAGGCCATTATGGAACAGACATCATCTGGGATGCCCATATTGTGAATCCATTTTATATGGTGGAACCTGAAGCATATAGAATTTAGGGTATCCTTTTAGACAAAAAATAATGCAAAATTATAAATGTATTAATATTGAAGTAAATATTTACAATGGTAAGAGCTATATTTATACATCTGAAAAGCTGGTAATTACCACTAACATTGCCAGTCCAGAAAAATATCCTAAGAATTTTATCTAACTGCTTAATACATCTACAATTTTTTTTAAAGATTTTATTTATTTATTTGACAGAGATAGAGACAGCCAGTGAGAGAGGGAACACAAGCAGGGGGAGTGGGAGAGGAAGAAGCAGGCTCCCAGCAGAGGAGCCTGCTGTGGGGCTCGATCCCACAACGCCGGGACCACGCCCTGAGCCGAAGGCAGACGCTTAACCGCTGTGCCACCCAGGCGCCCCAATACATCTACAATTTTTGACTGCATACTCTTCAAACACCTCTTCATGTAAGAATTTAAAAATAAAATAGAAATAAAGAAATAATTTGATCTTTTCTCGAGCGTGATTAACCAAAATCTGCTTATTATTCATAGTGTAGAAGTGCTTCTTCCAATTTTCAAACTGTCATTATCAACCATGTTATTTTAATGGGTTGAATTGTGTCTCCCCCCGCCAAAAAAAGAAAGCGAGGTCCATGTCTTCACCTCTACTGCGTGTGAAAGTGACACATTTATTTAGAAATAGAGGTTTTGCAGATGTAATTAAGGATTTTGAAATAAAACCATTTTGGATTTATGGTGAGCTCTATATCCAGTGTCTGGTGTCCTGATGGAGAGACACAGGGGGAAGCCGTAGGAAGACAGAGGTGAGATTGGAATAATGTATCTACAGGCCAAGGGATGCTAAGGCTTAACAGAATTACCAGCAGCTAGGAGACAGGCATGGACTAGATTCTTCCTCAGAGCTTCCAGAAGGGACCAGCTCTGCCAATTCCTTGATTTCAGACTTATGGCCTCCATAAGTATGGGAAAATAAATTTCTGTTGTTTTAAGTCACCAAATTTGTGGTAATTTGTTATGACAGCCCGAAGAAACTAAAGCAGTCATGTGTCTCTAATCAAGCATATATAAAATGTAAGAATTCAGTCAATATTGAAGAAAACTTGAAGTTATTTTCATATTGATACTTGGTGACGAGTTTGTGATAATGCCCTTATTGTAGTGATGTATGGGTTTTATATTATGTTTTCTGAAAGAAAATTAATCTAGTTACAATCTTGCATATCTGACAATTTGAAGTTTTTTTACCCTTACACTGGCTTCTGACGTTGTACGTTTCTTAATTTGATTTTTTCCCCCTCTACTACCCACAAGATAAAGGGCATCATAAGATAAATTTATGTATGGGGCACCTGGGTGGCTCAGTCGGTTAAGCATCTGCTTTCAGCTCAGGTCATGATCTCAGGGTCCTGGGATCGAGCCCCACATCGATCAGGGCCTGCTTTTCCCTCTCCCTGCCGCTCCCCCTACATGTTCCCTGTCAAATAAAATCTTAAAACAAACAAACAAACAAACAAACAAACAAAGAAATTCACATAAACCTATGACCCCTGTTCATATACTTTCCTTTGCAATGCCAGTTAAGTGGGCCCAGGGGGGCATTATGAGCATCTATGACGTAACGATACACGGAAGTGAATGAACCACAAAAATATCCCACGAAACCCAAACTACATGTGTCTGCTATTCAATTAGCCCCTAGTCAAATCCCAGAAGTACCCACAGCCACTTTAACACTAGAAACAAGATGAAATGTGACAGGGAGAGTAAAAAGTTACATCAGTTTTCACTAGTGAAGGTAAATATGCTCTACTTTAACAATTTTAACAAAAAAAAAAAAAAAAAAAAACATGGGGCGCCTGGGTGGCACAGCGGTTAAGCTTCTGCCTTCGGCTCAGGGCGTGATCCTGGCGTTATGGGATCGAGCCCCACATCAGGCTCTTCTGCTATGAGCCTGCTTCTTCCTCTCCCACTCCCCTTGTGTTCCCTCTCTCGCTGGCTGTCTCTATCTCTGTCGAATAAAATAAAATAAAGTCTTTAAAAAAAAAAAAACATGATTAAGTGAACACACTGACAGGGTCCTTTCTTGCAAAGCAGGAGTCCTGAAGCTTACGCTTCACTAACTTCATGATAAATCCACCCTCACACACGATAAGCATTTTCAAAGTTGGAAGGAATGTCTCCCTTTCTGATTTTTAAAACCTACGGAGGTGAACGGGTTTGGATGAACATAGTTTCCCTACTCATAAAATGCCCTTACCCTTTTATCTGCTTGGTGAGCTCCCATACTTCAAATCTTATTTAATAGACTAACTTCTACAGAAAAATGTCCCTCAATCTCCTAGACAGGCTCATACTCTGAGAGCTATTATCACACATTTGGCATGGTATTTAATTGTAACAGAATCCATACAACCGGCTTCCAAAATTGTAAGCTCCTTGTAGACAGGGCCGTAGTATTCATCTTTGTATCCCCTTATATATGCCTGGGAAGCCCTTAAAGATACATCTGTTTGCAGAAGGAAAAAACTTACACTGTAAGGAGGATAAGGCACATGAACAAATAATTCATTCAATATTAAGTATTAAGTGAGTATCTACTATGTGCCAGGCGCTGCTCTGGGAGCTGGGGGAAACTGGAAAAACAAACAAGCCAATCAGTACCCAATGTATTAGTGCTAAGGAAAAATAAATGGGTATCAGTGAGTAAGATGCATGAATCAGACTATAGAGAATTTGTAGTTGTTGCTGAAGCGAAGTCCAAGGCTTCTCATGGTTGTGGCTGAGACTGGGGGGGGAAATTTAAGGCATTAAGCATTCAAGGTTCGGGCAGGGTCATCCGTGTATATATTTAAAATCAACCAAATTAAAATAAACAGTAGTGATACAGATAGTGACAGTAAGCCAGAAGCTCGATAATGGAAAAATAAGGAGAAATGACCCAGGCAGTTGAACAATGAGGAGCAGTGGACGATTCATAGTCCAAAAACAGGATGTTCAAAGCTGTGTATTTTTAGGGATGGAGAGATCATGATAAAAGAAAAGGTAGAAATGAGGGACAGGAAGGACACCTAGTAACTTCAGGCCCAGTGAGAGCAGCACAGGGGTGGAGGGACAGCCATGATGTAAGAGATCTATAAGGGAAGCCGTGTCTTCAGTGGGGAGCCAGGTTAAGTTTGAGCAGGAAGGTAAAAGCAATGTATACATAGAAATACTATACACGGGGAAATATGTCTACATTGGACCTATGAATTTCAGGAAGCAGGATGGAAGAGTTTTAGAGGTTAGGTAGAGAAGAAAGATGGGGGCAGAATAAAATGGTATGCAAAGTCATCCAGTAATTAAACGTTGCTAATGAAGAATGAGTTGGAAGTCTGGGGCTGGGAGTCTGGGGCTTTGATGGTGACTGACCAACAGGAATAAAGGGCAAGATAATCTAAATCCTAGTGGATTCACAGCAGATGATAGTGATGGAAGCCGTGGAGTTAAATATATACGGTGTTAAGAGATAGCAAATGGATTAAAAAGACGGTAACAGTCGTAAGAGATCAGTTTCCATGGAAATTCAGATGAGTACATGACCTGGATGGATTCTCTTCAAGTGGCCTTGGCAACACAGGTCATCTTAAGTAACTCACTAGCCAATTTACCTAACCTATCTGATAACACCAACTTGTGGGACTTGTCACTGGGTTTGGCATCAGGAATAATATTGATATTTAGCCCAAAGTAACTACCTTATAACTGGCTGATATATGCCAGGCTAGTGTCAGCACAAAGTTAATATTCTACCATAATTCTTTATCTTCATTTAAGTGAAGAGATGGTAGAGAGGGATGTGGGATATATTCTAAAGAATAGTATGTTATCTCAACAACGGGAAAAGGTAACAAATCAATCTAAATGTACTTTGTGTTAAAAATGCTATTTTGAATACATCAGATACAGTTTTGAGTTTTTCAGTGATTTTTGCCAAAAAGATCTCAATTTTCTTATGAAGCAGTAACAATTAGGTCCTCCACTTCTCTGACCATATTCTTAGAGTAAGCCAATGAAAAGCAAATTGCCACCCTTGATAAAATACTCTCAGGATAACTGGGCTGTTGAGGAACTGACCTACCCTAAAATGAATAGGGAAGAGGAAAGACCACGGAAAGCCTGAATCACAATAAAAGAGCAGAAAATGAGACTTGGAATTCCCCCACACCTAACCCAACACATTTAACTTCCCCAGGAAGGGCCCAGCACCTTCAAAGCATGGTCTAAGGTAAGTTTCTAAAACTGTCTATTGCCAGCTTCATCCATCCTAACGGGGGATTTCTTAAATTGTGAGAACACCCAGCATGGGAGAAGGGTCTACTTTACCTCAAAACTAGTCTCTTACCTTCACGTTTCTATTGTTAACAATGCTTATGTGATCACTCCTTTTGGGTGACTAAAGCCATTTCCCTAACAAGAGGATAACCGACCTCAGTGAGTAAAATTACCCTCTTACCAGAATATAGTCAATTACTGAACAAGGATCTTTAGTCAGAGGCATAAGCCTATGTGTTCATAGCAAACAAAAGTGTCTTTTGGTTTCTAGGCTCTTCACAACTTCAGTTATCCTTTCTTTTGAGGTCAATAGATATTTTAAGTTTTATGGGAGAAAAAAGTGGGCTCCCTCATGCCCCAAAGGAAAAAAAATATATATGTAATATATACTCTCGGTATATAATACAGATATTACTGAGAAACCAAAATTTATCCTAGCACCAGACTCCCTTTGACCTGTATCAGTGTCCTGGATATGGCAGAAAAACCCATAATTAGAAGACTTGACAGTGAGAAGGCTGAGTTTTACTACTTATAACTAAGAGGTAGTTTAGGAACTCTAAACTTGACTTATTACTTGCCTCCAAATGCTTGAAAAGGTATCTGAAAGAGGATGCTGACTAGCTGCAATCAAAAGGACAGAAACAGCTACGTTAAGTTATAGCAGGAGGGCAGTTTAACATGGGAACTTCTCAACTGCGTAGGTGATTAGGTGACAAACCAAGATACTACCAAAAATTACAGAATTACTCTGAAGATTGTTAAAAAAATAAAATGTAAAAGGATACTTCAGATGCTCATTACAGTCCCGAGCAGATGTAAAGGATTAAATGTGCAAACACCTTAGGATCGCTGAGCGCTTGTTACGGATGTCTCAAGGGTAGAATTGCATTAGAATACATACTTCAGAATATACAAGACGACTCTGGGATTACTGATCCTCAAACAGAAGTTTTGTAATGTGCCTATATTTCTTCATTTTCTCTGAACACAAAAATAATTAACCAGCTTTTGCAGGCACTCTCAAGCACGTCCATTTAGTCCAGTGTATGTTTTAGTCTAAGTAGTTAGAGTACCGGGAATCCCAAGCCAATGAATCAATGCTTAACCCTGGAAGATTGGTCCCAATTAGTGTTCCCTGTCTAATACTAAAGTTAGGAGAGATAATTGTGTTAGACTTCTGCATACAGCTCTCCGGATCCAGGTCATTGAAAATGTTTAAGTGAATTCATGATGATGTATTAAGAAGTTAGAGATGAGTGTGGTATATTCCCTGCACTTGGTGATCTCATAGTCTCATGATAAAATAGACATATTCATGAATCACTGTTACAGGAAATATGTTAAGAGGTGACCTGACTATGGCAACCCTTGGGAAAGGCATTCTGATTCCCTGTCTTATGTGCTCTTATTTGGCTTTGCAGAGGGGAAAACAGTCACAATCCTACTCGGAATGAGGACCTTGACACTCAAATTAGAATGGACAGGGATAGTCTAATCCAACTTTATCACTTTAACATGAAAGACCTTATACTGGGGAATATGAAGATTGTCCAAACAAGTAGTGACAGAAACGGAATAGAACTAAAATACTGTATCAGTCAGAATAGGCTGCTATGGTGCAATAATAAGCCACTTGAAAAACTCAGTCTTAAGACAACCAAGTGTCCATCTTGGTCATGCTACTCATAGCGAGGGTGGCCCTGTTTATGGTCAAGTTCCCTGGGCAGTGCAGTCTTCATTTCAACATTTGCATCTACGGAAACCCACATGCCAGACCTTACAATTTTGGCCAAAGAAAGCCTCAAGGTCATACCTGTTAGCAAAAAGTCATACCTGTTATGGGCAGAAAGTAGAATCCTCTCCTACATCTAAAACAATAGCCTGTTCATAATGTGACTAAAGCAAAGAACGTCCCCAGCCTACCTATCTTCATGTAGAGCTCTATATATAGGATGCAAAATAATAACTGAAGCCTAATTCCTTGTCCAAACCTCCCAAATCTCACATTCTTGTTATTTCACTTAAATGTAACTCTTTAGAACTTTTTTCATTTTTCTGCCTAAGGTAGTGATTTGGAGAGTGAAGCAATTTTACCACTATACAAGAATGTTTGATGAAATAATATGTATTGCTCAGTTATTGCTAACATTCAGCTCTCCAACCTTGCCTCTGAAGAGAGTCATCTATTCTAAACTGGGTCATTCTACAGAGTCCATGCATTTCATTTGAAAATATGCTTTACCATTCAGTGATCATCTGATATAATATTGTATAATTCTGTGATGTGTTCAGGAAATATTTAGAACAAAAGTACTTCAGGAACTTTTTGGTTCTTGAAGTTAACTAAAGGAATAGATTTATATCCTAAAAGAATTTTAAAAAGAAAAATGTTGAGACTAAGATCAATGGCATTATAACTAAGATATTAACAACCTACATGCTTTACTACAGTGGTATACACATAGAAATGTTAAGAAGCCAACTCTCAGGGTCATGAGATTGAGCCCTGAGTCTGGCTGCATGCTCAGTGTGGAGCCTGCTTGAGATTCTCTTTCTCCCCCTTCCCCTGGCTTCTCACTCTCTCTAAATAAAGTAATAAAATCTTAAATAATTTAATAAATAAATAATGTAGCCCATGAAAAGGGAGTTTGGAATCAAATACCTTTGGAAAAAGGTGTAAACAAAGGTAAAAATGTTTTCTATTGCAGAGCAGTTCAGGGATGCTAACTGTTTCTAAATCTCAAAGACAGGGATACAATATGCAATGGTCTCCCAAGTTTAATTCATCATGGAATGTCTTCTCTATAGAATTTGTATTAATATCATGTAGAATAAGGTTATTTGGGACAAACTTAGGGAAAGACAATTTTGCAGACAAGTGGTTCTATATATAATCATGTCTTAATAAACTTGGGGGCTGTACCTCAAGAGATCAGCCATCTGTGTATAATTTGTTCTACATACATAAAACAAAAATTGTTCTATGACATTATATGACTCAAACAATCTCAACTGAGATTTTAGCAAACTATTGCTAGAAAAACATTCTGCCTTCAATACTATTTCATTTGATACTAATATACCTATAGTATGTTTTTGTTTAGTGTTAGCATGGTTTTTTTAATTTAAATTTTCTGTGTCATTCTATTTTAGACATTACTGTTCAGTAAAATGAATTTGGATATTTATAAAATACAGAACACTAATTTCTTTTAACTGTCAAATTTAGTTCATTTACATTTACTGTAATTACTGAATGTTCTGCTTTAAATCTAATTGTTTCTGCACTTTCCACTTGATCCACCTTTTCTCTGTTCCTACCTTTTTTTTTTGAAGTCTTGATATTGTTCTCATTCTATTTTTTCCTAATAGTTTCAAAATTATAAACTTTCAGTGGTTATCACAGAAGTTGAAGTATGTATCTATAATGTATTATAATCTAAGGTAAATTTATCGTCCTCCAAGACAACATATAGTCTTAGAGCACTAACTCCCCCAAGTTATATGCTGTGTTTTGTATGTGTGATGTGAGTATACATGTAATTACATATGATATTGGAGGGTTTTTTAAAATATTAACTTGGCAATATTAACTTGGATATATCCATGTACCACTTTTGTAGTTTTTATTTCTTTTCCTATTTTAGGTCTTCAATATGAATAATTTTTCTTTTACTGGAAGTATAATATAAAAATTTCCTTTGCAGGTCAACTATGACAAATCTTATGACTACAATAAACAACCACCTTAAATCAGAATTAATTCATATGTTTCCAGAACCACAAACACTCTTTGAACCTAGGCTGCCAGACTTCATAAGGGATGGGTTACCCTTACCCTGAGGATTCAACTTTCGATTTACTATTTGATTCCTCTCACTGTGCTAGCTTTGGCCTTTTTCTCATCCAACAAAGTCAACAAAAATAAAGTTCTAACTTTCCCAAATCCACATATACTTTTCGGTCAAAAGCAGTTTCCTTGTCTAGTTTCTTCACCTTTCGAGGTTTCCACATGCACTTTAATTTTGGCCTGGTAATTTCTATGATCTTATTAGTTCTTCCATGCCTTTAAAGATTTTGATTTTATAATTTACCATTTTTGGCTGTTTTCAGAATGTGAGTCCAAATTATTTAGCCAGCCATTATCAGAAACCAAAAGACCAGACTGGCAAACTGAGGGGGAATTCATTAATGTGTTTGTAATATGTATTGAGTACCACGGATCCCAACATTGTGGTGAACATGGAGAGATTTGATTGGATCCCTAACAAGAAGTTCATAATCCAAAACTCATTGTACAATTCAAACCACTCTGCCTTCTTGATGGAATACATAATATCAAAGTGAGAAAGCACCGCAGAAAAAGATCAGAGAAGCAGTTGAGTAGTGTTTAAGAGCACAACGCTGAAATGTTGTTCCTAATCTTGCTTGCTATGTGACTGTGGGCAAATTAATTATTCTATGCCTCAGGTCCTCACTTATAAGATGAGAATATAGTAACCACTTTATTGCATCGCTGTGGAGATTAATACATATAAAGCTCTTAGAACAGGTCTAAAAAATTTAAGCCCTCAAATGTTTGTTATTAGTACATGGAACACAGACTACAATTTTATAATATTCTTGATTTAAGATTTTGAACACCAACAGCCAATTAAAAAACAACAACACAACTTTGTATAGCCTGAACTGGACATACACTCTGAGAATTAATCAACAAGCATTTTGTTTATTACCCCCTAGTTGACATCAGGCAGTGGAGTTCACCTGGTCCAAAACTAAATATGCTAAATGTATTTTATTATTCTCTTGTTTGGACCTCGGGTGGAGAGGGTTGGGTAATCATACTAATTACTGTTCATAGCACTGGGGTTGAGAGTTAATTATACTAATTAGCTCATACACACCACCCTCATTGGTCCAAGCAAGGTCCTTCCTGTTTTATTTATATATTCCCCCTTTTATCACCCTTTCTTGTTTAAACTCTCCCTTCCCCCCAAGCAACTTTCCTAGTGTTTTTATGTCTCCTTGAATATATGTGAATACTTGGGAAATACTTATTAGTGTTTATGTGATGAGCTAAGTTTTCAGCAATTCAACTCCAAAATGCTTATCCAAAGCCCTCTACAATGCCATGCACAACAAATGCCTAACAGCCTCAAACACAAGTAACAATTTTGTGCCACCTACCCAGCCAACCAAGGCAGAGAATTCAGCACTTTTGTTTCTCCATCCCTCTCAGCTCCCTCGACCAAACCCTGCCAATGCTACCTGCCTGCAAAATCCATTTAGATCTCAGCTCCACTGCTACTAAATTTCAAGTTCTCAACTCATTTCCTCACAACAGCATCAGCCTCATGTGATCTCCCCTGCCAAACCTAATCCCCACACTGCCACAATAATTTTTCTAAGTTAATAAATAGTATATTGTTTGTGATTTTCATTTAATAGCCAGTAACTACCTGTGACTCACAGGATCCATTCCAAACTCTAGGTGTATCTTGAAGAATCCTTTACAGTCTGGCCCCAGCTTGAGGCTCACTTTGTCCCCCATCCTACTGCACAACCTCATCTGAAGTACTTACAGAACCCCAAGGCACCAGGCACTTTTGCGCATCAGTGATTGTGTTCATGCTCTATCCTCTACTTACAAGGCTTTCTTTCCTTGTACTCCAGGTAGATTCTTTTCCTTAAATTCTGTTTTAAATGGCATCTTCACTAAGACCTCTAAGCCTCCAACTGCCACCCACACTGCACCATCACTATCCAGGAAAAAGTGCTGTCCCACTCCATTCCCTCAGGATTGTGTGGGGTCTACTGCTGCGACATCTGTCAATTACAGAGTTGGGATGGTTTTACGCTCTGATTTGTGTCTCCCCAGAAATTCACAGGTTGAAGTCCTAACCCCTGGTACTGAAGTGTGACCATATTTGGAAACAGGATCTTTACAGTTAAAATTGAGATCATTAGATCACCTAATCCAACATAAGTGATACCCTCATAAGAGAAAATTTACACACAGATATACACAGAGAGATTTCTGCCTCCAGAATGTAAAATCAAGTCTTCCCTCAGTCTCCAGCCTGTTGGCTTGCTCTGTGGATTTTAGACTTGCCAGCTCCCATAAATCAGTGATCTAAGGTCTTAAAATCAGTATCTCTCTACATACACAAATACACACATACATCTTATATATATGAGGATATATATATGTATATGTGATATATATACCTATGTACACATATATACATCCTTATAGATGTGTGTATATATTAATGTTTGTATGTATAGGTATATGTATATATACCTATTTGGACATGTGCATACATATTCAAGTGTCAGATGAATAACATTGCATAAAGTGAACTGTTTTATATTTATAATATGTATAATATTATAATATGTATTTAATATATATTGCACATACACATTTACTCAATCAGAGATTAAGCCGTTTGGGAAGTGTTGTTTCTGTTTCAAAGACCAAGGTATGCAATTCACAGCATGTACTCATCTGCTCAATACTGTATGGTAATGTGTGGATAACAGGCATACAAACTACTTTATAAGACTTACAAATACCTAACAGTAACATCCTTTACATAGTTTAAGAACAGATGGAGATTCCATCAAATTCTCTATATACCTACCCAATGACATAAGTAGGCATATTACTAAAGACTCAACTTTTTTTTTTAATCAAACAGAACTAAATTATACCAATATAATACTGTCACTATTAGTTTTGTTTTGGAATGTTCTGTAACTTTGTCCTTATGAACTTCAACTGGCTTTGAGTTTTATAAACGCCTAGATGAATCTTTATTTTGTGCCTGGAGATTTGTTAGAAGGCAGAAAGTTTTATCCAATAGAGCCATTCTACCCAAATAGAGCCATTATTTTAGCTGTCTTAAGTCCGAGCATATTAAAGATTAATGTAAGATATCAAACATTATAAACTAACATCGAAACAATTTAGTAGGTTATTTAAATTTTTTCTGGAAAGTCACTCACAATAACAAGAAACAATGCATTATTGATCCCTGTCACCCACTTTAAGGCTATCAGAAGGCCACACTGACTAGTACTGAATTGAAAAGAAAGAAAACAAAAGCCTGAGTGTTTTGACGCACTTGCTTCTCCACTCTGATTTTCCGTCTCCCTTATTGTTCGTGCACTGATTGTCCAGGCCAAGTGACAAGTTGAACAAATTGCTTTTTACTGCTCCTTTGATTTGTACAATAACATGTTAATTGCAACCTTGAGTTCTTCTTCTGCCCTATTGATTACATAATCACCTTTGCCCAATTGATGCTTCCCAGAATGTCAAAAGATGCCTGGGAAAATTAAATACAAAATGAGATCTTTCTCTGTCCACCTCCCTCCAAGTAAATAGGCTCCAAAAACAGCTGTAACCTCAAGATTGCTGCCCATCCAGTAGGTCCAGTTTTAAAACTGTAGTGGAGAAAAAAGAATTTTAGAATAACCACCTTTTTCTCCCCACTCTGGGAAGCACTCTCTCCACCACCTCCAGTATTTCAGATGAGGTACTCCTTTCCTAACCCACTGATACCCAAGGGCTAGATTTGCCAGGAGGAATTAACAGTGGTCATTATAATATGGAAAGAAACAGCTGACCCTGTTCAACCCTAGGTCAGTGATGCAGTTATATGGAGCATAGAGAAGCTAGCTAACCTAGAGAGCAGGGCTTAATCATATTATCTTTCATCTTGAGACAAACACCTTGCCGTTTACTCTAGAGATAGGCACATAGCAGGTCTGGCATTTATCTTATTTGAATAATACTGAAAATACCACTGGTCCATATGGAATCTGTTACGTAGAAGACAGAATTTACGTATATGTGACGTCACTGTGTTTACTAATGAGTTTGTTAAGTACTATAATAGCTTAGTTATCAGAACCCTCACCTGGCAACATTACTTATCCAGAAGCTACCAAGATCCAGGAATCAAATATAGAAGGGCCTTTGAAGAAGCAAAATTTGTATCACACCTTCTATGTGTCTATTTGATACATTTATCAAGTAGGAGTGCCTTAGTCTTTCACTCAATACCTAACATTCAGTCATTAGATTTCCAACCTCAGAATTAATCCGAATCAAAAAGGAGCTGGTATAGGCAAAAATATGAAAGCCCTGAGAAATCACGTAATAAAGAACTACTGAATTAATAGTCCCTCTATTTTTATTATATAAAAATTAAACCATTACCTTCCTGATACAGATATCTATACACACACACAGAGGATATAGAAAAATATTAAGAAAAATGCAGATCTCTAAAAAGGGACATGTTCTATTTACATCCTAATATCAGTTATATACCACTACTGGATTATTTATTTCCTTCCCCCTCCCTCCTCCTCTCCTTCCCAGAAGATACCTTGGTAAGAAGTTCTCGTCAAAATAGCCTTATCATGGAATTGTCCTCATCTCATTATCCTTACTCTTCCCTGTGGTGCTCCCGAGCTCAGCTACCTGATGATTTGCAACAAACCAAAATGAGCCGGCTTGGAAACAACATTTTATTATATTTCCCAATGCTATGGGTTGCCTAGGCTCAGCTGGAAAGTTCTTGTGTCCGTGTGGTCAGCAAAGGTTGATCACATGACTGCACTGGCCTGGATGCTCAGCGGGGAAGGGTGGAAGAGCTAGCGCTAGCTGGGGCTCTTCCTGCAGGTTATTCCGCTGTATTTAGCAGTCCTGCCTGAGTTTCATTGCGTGGTGGCTAGATTCCCAGAAGGTGAAAACAAAACGGCTAAGGCCTCTTAAGGCCAGGCCCAGAAGTTGCACAAGGTCATTTCTGTCATGTCCTATTGATCAAAGCAAATCTCAGGCCAGCCCAGATTCAAAGGGAAGGAGAAGGATTCCACCTCCTGCTGGGAAGCACAGCATCCATGGACCAGGAGGGGAAGAACTGCAGCAATCAGCTTTGCAGGACATCACTCTAGCACACTTACAATTCCAACAGATACCATGGAACCACGAGTGAAGACAAAACCGCAAGCGAATGGGAAGGTGTGAGATCCAAGTAGACGAGGTCAGCCAACAGGGTACGGTGATCAAGGAAACAGGCATCTGTCAGTATCCAGAGCGAAGCGTCGCCAGTCAAGCACAGCAGGATTGCAGACCAAGGGTAAGGACAGGTCAGCAACCACGAAGCCGAAACAAAGGCAAGGGAACACATCTTGGTTCAGCGGCCAGTGTAAATAGCGTACACCTGTGGATTATCACTGGCAGCTGCGTGCCCCCTGCACTGTTTTAAGTACCGTCTTTACTTAGTGAACTAAGGACTAAGGACTACGTATTTGTGATTACCCTCACAGGTAAGAAAGGCTTTGCAGAGTCAACTACAGAGCAGAAGAAACTTGCTCCTCAGAAGTTGTAACCCAAAAGAGATATTGTTACCCAAAAGATAAGCTAAGCACAACATGCTTAAGGCTTTAGGCAATGAGGAACAACAACAAAGATTTGTTAAGGACTGGATATTAATAAATTGAGAATATATTTAACAAGAAAGGACCTAAAGGAAGCTGATTATAAAATCTTATTGGAGGGTATAAGAGACCTAAATAAATAGAAAACTATGCCACTTTGGAGCATGGAAAGTCTTAATATCATAAAAGCTGATTTTTTGCAAGTTACTGTATTAACTTAATATACTCCCATTAGAATTCCTATATAATTGTTCTTATAAATTGTATTAAATTGTCTTTTTAAAATAAAAAAAATAGGTAAAAAGAATGAAAATACATTAAGCCATCATAATCAAATCAATACGGTATTAACAGACAAATAACTCAGAGGAACAAAATAAAGAATCCTGGAGGTGGGGAAATTTCATAATAAAAAAATTAATACAAGTGAAAGTATTTTAGTAGGGAAATGATGGATTATTTAAATGGTTCTGGCACAATAGATTCTATGGAAGAAAATAAAATTAGGTGCCTATCTTGTAACAAATATAAATTCCAGGTGTATTAAAGACTTAAACTATTAAAGAACAAAAATCACACACAAAAAATCTAGTCTTAAGATTTGTATAAATGATGAGAGGAGAGGAAGAGGAGGAGGGCTGTTAAACCAAATGAGAAATGCAGATTCTGTGAAAGACATATTGACAACATAAAAATTTTTAGAAGTTCTATGACGCAAAAGATACCACAGCAAAGTCAAAAGACAAACAGAAATAAGAATATTAGGAGTTTTAAGAGAACAGACTCCAAAGATCTTAAAACTACCAAAAATCACACAAAAAATCCAATAAACAAATAGGCTAATGGTTGAACATACAATCCACAATAATGAAAAACCAGCAAGGACACTGGACATAGGAAAAGGTGATCACCCTTACTACTAATCAGGACAATGAAAGCTGAAGCCACAAAATATCACTTTACAGCCATCAGACTGAGAAATACCTGAAGGACCTATCTTTTCTTGGATTTTCTCTAAAGCTAACTCTGGATAAGATGGTTTGCAGATGGTTTATGTAGGGGGTAATCTTAGGGAAGTGTTCAGGGGGTGGGGAATATGAGACAAAGAAAGAGGGAAAGTTGGTAAGAGGGGTCATTTTTGTTACAAGGACCCCTCCCATACCCATGGGTGATAGAGGCTCAATTCCACCAGGACCTCTTGAGAAGTCAAAAGAAGTTCTCCCAGAATTGTTCTTGCAAAAAAGGAAGGGAGGAGAGGAAGGGAAGGAATGGCAGTAACCAATGGAGGGTGTCCCCATCATTTCCAAGTTGCCCATACACACAGTGACAAGTGTAAATCCAGAAAATTCACCATCATCCGGGGCACTGAGGAGCCCAGGGCAGAAAATGAAGACAGAGAAAGCACTTATAAAAGAGATCAACTGGAAGTTATTTTAAGCCTACAAGGAATAACCATTCCAGGCATGGATAAAATCCAGGAGAAAGCCCAGAAGATTTGAAATAGGGTACCAGAGGTATTTCCTCCAAACTGTCCATAATAACCACTCCTGGCAGAGAAGGGCTTTCATCCATTGCAAGAGGATATGTATACCCTCACAGCCTTTTGTCAGACAGTTTGACAACATCAGTAAGACTCCAAATACATCTCCAAAGACTCCTTTTCGCCCAGAGATCCCTCCTCTAAAATCTGTCCTATACAGATAAAGGCATAAAAGTTCAAAGATAATGTAAAATGATGTTTATAGCATTGTACAAGATAAGAAAAAAGTGACTACAATATAGAAAATTATTTTATGTCTATATCATGGAATGTTATATAACCAGTAGGAAAATGAATCTGATGTCTAACAACTGAATTAGAGATGTCCAGTGCACTATTTTATGAGAAAAAAAGTGTGCTAATAAACTTGTCTTTGTAAAAGAAAGCCTAATTTTCTAAGGATATGTTTGTGATTACATGCACAAGAAGAAAAAATGAAACAATACCAAGTTGCTTAAATGAGTTAAGTTGGATAATAGCACAGACTGGTAGACATGCAGTATATGTGGGGAAGAGGACGAATGAGGAAATGTGAATGGAGGAGAACAAAAACGGTTGCTAACCACAAAAAAAAAAAACCGTGCTATGATTATGTTTGTACAGTGAAATTGCGTGTTCAATGAATTTTAAGAAAACATGGTCATAACCCTACTGGGAATACTTTTAAAATTTAAATGAACCTCTCTGTAGTTGTATACTATGCATAAAGAATGCAAAAGAGAAGAAGCTTTTGGCTTTAAGAACATCAGTGGAACCTGCAGACAAGGACGCTAAGACAGGTTCCCTGGTTCCCTGAAAATACGAAGCAGTTTCACGTGTTCAGTGGGGCCCAGAGAAAGACTGGAAAGTTTAACCTCATCTCGTCACTGGACTCCTTTCTTCGTGGAGCATGTATTCACACTTTTGAGAGAGACCCAGGCGGCCACAGTTTTGTTGTTTTTGTTTTTACATCTGGGGGACAGATTGCAAAAAAATAAGATGAAAGGGAGACGAGAAGTTACAATCAATCTTTTAGAAAAGGATAAACATGAAGTTTGTAGATTATCGCCTTATTTATTAATTCCAAAATAATTACATGTCTATCATGTCTGCATTGTTAGTGAGGCAGAAGAGCCTTCATCGCCTGGAATGACGATGTACCCGTGCCGTGGTTTACCCTTCATGTGCTCCTGTTTGGGTCTATTTGTGCTGAACTCAGTACTTTAGCAAGAGTTAAGTTTTACCAATACTTGCAAGCCAACGAAAACCTAAGTCTTTACTGAAGGAAACAGTTTGGACACTTTCCACATCTGAACTTGTAGACGTAAAGGCCATCAAACTAATTCAAGCTCATGTGGGCAGAGGCTGGGGAAAAAAAAAACATCAGTGTGGATAATGAGCTCATCAGGGCTGAAAGAACTACTCCATAATTTTGGTGATCGTGTTGGTATCTAAGAATCACTGAATTTCAGAGAGACAAGGAAACAATGCACAACCTTCCTCCAACCTGTTTATGTACTGAGGAAAACTGACACCTGAAGAAGAAATAAAGTCACCATTTACAGGGTTCTTCCCTATATTCCAGCCACTGGTCCCAAAACCTTCATACATTGTGCCACCACAACCTTATGAATAGGTCATTATTATTTTTACTTTTACAGATGAGGAAACAAAATTTGATGGACAAATTCATTATCCTAAGAGGATATATCCAGAAAGTATTAGGACAAAGATTTAAACTCAGGGCAACCTGACACTCAAGTCTCATTTAATTCTACTGTATTCTATTCATTCCGCCATGTAGTTAAGAGCTGCGGAATTGTGTCAGGCCAAAGAATCACACAGGGAACTTCTCTCCCTGCACCTAGCATATAGTCTAAGACTACGTAAGACAGTAGAAAAAAGCCAGACACTGCCATTTACTGCAAAATTCGATTATACCATGCACCATATCAAGCGCTTTAGGCGTAATCATTTCATGCTTACAGTAAACACGGGCGATATGGACTATAACAAAATCGAATCCCAAAATGTGAAGTCGAAGGTGACAAAATGAAGTAAACCAAGACTCAGATTTTTTTAATCTGCTTCACTATAAAGCTAGCCATTTGTCCCTAAGCTAACTTTTTCCTCTCAGTGAAGAAAAAGTGTGTTTAAAATGGAGAAGTAGAGCATGGAACAGTAAGTACGTCATGGTCCAGGGTCCTTTCACCTGAGAATTAATGCCACGGAACACCAGGATTTACTGCATGGTTGCTATTCTCAAGCCTTTAAAGAGGGTCTTAATAACTAGGAAGACAATTTCCTAATCATAAACAAAAGCAATGTTCAAAGCATAACGTTCTTCAGGGGCGTGAAAGTTTTAAGATAAATGCCTGCTTACAAAGGAGAAGGACTGACAGGGCCAGACGGTGAACCACGGACAAGGCGCGGTGCCTAGACCGGAAAAGGAAGGCTTCAGAGAAGCTACAGCTCTTATGGAGACTTTTCAAATAAATACCTAGTGAGAATGTACAATGTGAACCCTTTCCCTCATCTGCACTAAGAAATCCCTGACTTAGTAGTCCCTTGGAACAAATGGATTGTTTCGGTGAACCTGAAGAAGGGCAAAGAATAGCTTCATTTTTGGCAAGAGATGAAAATTGATACTAAGCATCCATAGAGAGGACATATGGAAATTTCCCAAGGAAATGGGAGCCCTATTCGCTACTCTGCTGTCTTCTAAACCTGTGGCCATTTTTACCTTTCCTCCAGTCCCCACACCTCCTTCCATGCACCACTGGCACCTCACTATGGCATTTGCTAATAACCTTTAGTCACTGTGAACACCACTGAGCATTCTTGCTTCATAAAGAACCAACAAAAGAACACAAGATGGGAAAGGGTGGAGGAGTTGCAACAATGATTATCATCAGATTTTCTATGCAGAGCCCGAGGGAGAGAAGCATGGGGTTGACAAACAAGGTTGCATCTCTAACCACATGAGATTTCTTCCAGTGTTAACACGTACATCTGAAGTATTTTCTCTGGGGCAGGGAAAGGCTTCTTTCACGGCTGAAATTGGAAGGATGTGATTTTATTTGGGTTGGTTGTCCATTCATCCATCCACAAGCCAGAGGCACCAGGTAACTCAAAAAGCCCTATGATGCATATACATCACTCCCTTTCCTGCAGTTGCATAGGCAAGAAGGGAAATCAGCATTAACTACTGCCAAAGAATTACCATTTTATTCAGAGCTATTTTCTTCCTTACAGTTATCTTGATGTGTAACTTGCTGTGCAACCTTAAGCAAGATACTTCGTGTTTTGGTTTTCTCATCTGTAAAATGGACTCAACAAGGGCATGCAGTAGGAATGTTAGGAAGAGTAGGTAAGATACACTGTAAAACACTTTGCCTAGTATCTGATGCACGGCCATCACTGAAAAGCTGTATCTCAAAGTCGAAGAATACACACCAGGCTACCATGTTATAGATCAGTGCTTCTCAAAGCAGCTGTGATGAAGGCTCAAATTGCCCCTCCTCATCTACCCACCTAAGCCATCAATGGACTCTTATTTCTGTACTGCTGTACTTGGAAGTCATGGCAAGGTCAGATAGCTCTGTAAGTATCAAAAGTGTCCTCTTAATTTTTGTACATACTTCATTGTAGCCCAGATGTTGTGGACCAACATCTATCTATGAACCATACTTCGAGGAGCACTTTCATAGAATATCCTCACTGTCTCATAAGAGAAGTTTAAAATAATGGTTTCACTGTCACCATTCTTTATTGGAATTCTTTGAAATTATCTACTTGGAGTAAATGGGGCTGCAGTCCACATAAGCAAAATGAAATGGATAAATCCTGGTAATATGTACATATTCAAGCAAAAAAAATACATTAATCTTATCTGTCTCTATAATTGAGGCAAAAAGAATATTAGGGAGTCAGAATTATCAAAAATTATCAATATATCAAGAATTATGTACCAAAGCCTCTTCAACTTGATATACATCTACTCTGAAGTGCCAATTTCTCCATCAGGAAAAAGAAAACAGTTCAAGTATTCTACATGGCTGTGTAATGCTATAAGAAAAAAAAATCAGGAGAGTACAGTAAATTGCATCATTTGTCAAAATAGTTGATAATAATGCCACACCAGACCTGCACTTGACACAAGCACATAACTTATTACTAGTCCCAAGCCATCAGAACATGCACAGAAGACTATTTTCAAAAGCACTTACCATTTATTCAAAGCGTTTTGAAGTGTAAGAAGAGGCCAATTCCTAGGCAGTCAGTACATACTTCAAGCCAAGCACACTTAAAATTACCAAGCAATAGATCGGACGACCATAAGAAAAATAATAGTCATTTAATTCTACAATAACTTTCTATGTCCACTAATACAAAAGCAATATTTGGAGTCCATAATATTGCATATAAATTACTCATAATGAAATGTGGGCACTAGATTTTTAGATTTTTTTTTAGAAAACAAAACCACCATCCAAGTAAGTACCTATATGGCTTGAAATTTTAAATTACAAAACTGACTTCAAAGAAATTAAGTAACATTGATCTCCATATGCAGTACATCTACCATGAAGTGCAAACTCAAGTTATTTTCTTAATAATGGATACATATTACTTCACGTAAAATGTGTTAGATAATCTTAGAAGAATCATGTTGACAAGTTAAAAAATCATCTCGTTCAGTATTCCACCAGTTAGTTTTATTGACTAACGAAAATTCCTATTTCTGTGGCTATAATTAAAATCACAATGAAATAACCGATATCCCTACATCGCTACTAGAACCACCAAAAACAAAGAACAAAAAAGAAAAATGGCAGTGCAAAGTGCTATCAAGCATCTAGAACTTCTAGAACTCTCATTTCAGTGGGAATAAAAAAAAAGGTATAGATATTTTCAAAGACGTTTAGGTAGTTTCTTATGAACAGTCACTTACCATGTCACCCAACCATCCCACACCTGGGTACTCTCCCCACAAGAAATGAGAACACACTTTAGATTGATACTATACTGTATGGCTGTGATTCAGTGACAACTGTAGTTTGTAGCAGAAACCAATAGAACAAGAAGGTCTGCAACACTCGGCTTTCTTAAGATAGTCATTGCAATTCTAAACTGCATTCAGTCAAAAACTGTTACAACATGAAAATTAACAGGTGTGTGCAAATACATGTCAGGAACATGAAGGTATATGACCACGGTGCAATGATGCAAGACAATCTTTGCAGGATTTTTTTTTAAAGAGGACCACAAATGGAAAAATCCATGTGTCAAACATGATCTCCTAAGAAATACAAGACATGGATTCATTTGATAGGTTTTTTCATCATAATGTGAACTGTGCAAATTCAAATTTACTTCCAAAATATGTAGCACAAAACTAGCTGAGCCCTTTTGAACAGACATACCTCAACATCAACCACTAACGCGCATCTTCAGGAGTACTAACTTTAGAGAGGATTATTCAATGAATATTCCTGTGCTCGTACTTCCTTGGAATTACCCTCAGGGCTTCTGCACAACCCACATGAAAAAAAAAATCTTTATAATTAAGTTTCACCTTTACCAAAGTTATCCAGCTAAATCACTAACATTATTTCACCAGACTTTGTTTCAAATAGAATCTGTAAATTTCCAAAAATAAAATTCATCTTGGAGCACAATTTGCCACCTTGCTCTTATCTTAAAAGAGACTGGCTGTGTAGTGGCTCCAAGTTCCCAGTACCAGCCAAGCAAACTGTGCTAAAAGAGAAAAAGTTTTATTAAATACATTCTTGCTGGGAGGGTAAGGGGCACTTCACTAAGGCACAAAATTTAAGAGGAGTGTCCAAAAAATTCAGCTATTAAGATGAATGTTATGATTATACTATTTTTAAAACTCCAAAATCAACATGAGGATATCCATAATGAACAAAGTATCAAATTTTAAGTAAGTATCACCAAATCCAGACTTGCACTTGTGTGACACACCTCACTCATTTGATTACTCACTAGTAAAGAAAAACACCCCAAAGGCTTACGGAAGAACAGAAAGAGATACACTCAAAGTAAAATGGCAATCTACAGAACGTGAGAAAACATTTGCAAAGCACATACCTGATCGGAGGTTAATATCTAAAATATTTAAGGAACTTGTACAACTCAGCAGCAAAAACAAAACCAAACAGCCCAAACAAAAAGTGGGCAAGGGATTTGAATAGGTATTTTTCCAAAGAAGATATTCAAATGACCAAAAGAGATATGAAAAGGTGTTCATCACTAATCATCAGGGAAACACAAATGAAAACTGCAATGCGATATCACCTTACACCTGTTCCAATGGTATCATCAAAAAGACAAGTGTTGGTGAGGATGTGGAATAAAAGGAATCCTTGTACACTGTGCTTGTGAACGTAAATTGGTGCAGCCGCTCTGCAGAGGACAGTATGGAGGTTCCTCAAAATTAACAGAGCCACAATATGATCCGGCGATTCCACTCCTGGGTATATATGCAAAGGAAATGAAATCACTATTTCCAAGAGAGATCTCCACACCCATGTTCATTGCAACATTTACACTAGTCATGGAAGCACCTAAGTGTCCATCAATGGATGAATGGATAAACAAAATGTGATACACACTCAATTATACAGCCATTAAAAAGGAAATCTTGCCATCTACACCAACATGGATGAAACTTGAGGGCATTATGCTAAGGGAAATAAGAGAAATACAAATACTGTACAGTCTCACTCATGTGAAGTTTGAAAACCCAAAGCCCTAGAAACATATTGGCAATTGCCATAGGTGAGGGGCTGGGGGTGGGGAAAACAGGTAAAGGTGACCAAAAGGTATAAACTCCCAGTTATAAGTTCTGGGGATGTAATGTAAAGCATGGTGACTATAGTCAACAACACTAGATCGTATATTTGAACATGGCTGGCATTAGCTCTTTAAAGCTCTTTTCACAAGAAAAATCATGAAGTGATTGATATTAGCTAAACTTCTTGTAATTCAATATATACACGTATCAAATCATTATTTAGTACACCTTAAGCCTATACAATGTTGTATGTTAATTATCTCAATAAAACTGGGAGAAAAGGCTTACAGGGGGAAAATTCGGATTCCCCTGTCATTGTATCTCACCTTACAAAGCCAGGTATCATGAGTTGTACCCAAGCTGTCACCGGAAAGACCCCAGATTTTATACAAAGTCAGAGTGTCACCTGACTTCTCCAGCCCTACTGAGAAAACAAATTGTGGTCACTTGAATGATAAAATTCAAATTCTACCAGCCTGCTCCCCAAACGAGGTAGTACGGAATTTCAGGCTCTAGCAAGCACCCTCCAGCTTAGCTTATGTGTAGTCAGGAGCGACAACTTCCTCGGCCGCTGCCTTGCACATATTCAAAGTTAGGGCCGGGGAGCTTGACTATACTCACACTCACATACAAAAATCCTATTTCGCATGCAGTGATCACCTCTCACATTTCACAAGCATATTTAGAGTTGGCAGAAGGGGAGGCAGGGGCGGTTTTCTTGATTTGTTTTGTATGGACGGAGGTTTCTGTGATTTGTCCTGCATGACTGACCACTCTGACCTGCACGTATGCAGACAGGCTAAAGAATATTGTTTATGAGACTTATGCTGCAAGAGTGACCTCGGGAGTCTGGTTAGTTGACATTAGCTGGCCTCCAGGTCAGAACAAGCCCTTTTGGTCTGGACACCAGGAGGTATAAATTTCGCCTTGCATCTTCTCTGGCTCCAGGCTGGGCTCCCCGACTGCCCCTCTCCCCTGCCTTGGAATCCAGAAGGGGAGGTGAACACCTAGCCCAGGTGCCATGAATATGTAACAACATGATAGGAATGCAGCTCACTCCAGACTATACTAGACAAAGGTTTAACATCAGACCCCATCATTTGCCCTATAAATACAGCTCATATGAGGATGGTCAGTTGGAAGTCTTACCTGAGGCGAGGACGCTCCGCCCAGGCCTCTGGATCAGGACTCCAGCCTGCCTGTCTCCACAGGGCTTCCCCAGCTAATGAGATTGAATCTTATAAGTACTTATAAGTACTCCACAGGGCTTCCCCAGCTAATGAGATTGAATCTTATAAGTATCAAGTGTTACTGCTTACTATTGCCCTCATCTATGTGCAGATTTCCCCTTTCTTCTTTGTTTCTATTAGATTTTTAGAATACCAATAAAATGTTTTTCCCCTTTGATATGGACAGTATGGCCGCCGAGAATCTTTTCTTTAGAATACAACCTTACTAGGGGCGCCTGGGTGGCACAGCGGTTACGCGTCTGCCTTCGGCTCAGGGCGTGATCCCGGCGTTCTGGGATCGAGCCCCACACCAGGCTCTTCCACTATGAGCCTGCTTCTTCCTCTCCCACTCCCTCTACTTGTGTTCCCTCTCTCACTGGCTGTCTCTATCTCTGTCGAATAAATAAATAAAATCTTTAAAAAAAAAAAAAAAGAATACAACCTTACTAGGTGTTTCAAAACTACTCATTAAAAAAAAAAAAAAAGTCAAAGTAGCTTGAATAGTATGCATGTTCATTCTAGAGAATATCATGTTATAATCCCACGATAGCTATACTCTAGAGCTGCCCAAACCCTGGCCCCAAGTTCTATGCTGAGCCAGTTTTGGTATTTCTTCACCTGTCGAGAAGAATGATGAGGCCTTTGGAGAGGGACCTGGGTTGGTGGCACTGTAAAGTGTGAATGGGATTTGGTTTCTCATTTAGCGTCCTTCCCGCTGAGGTGGTCTATTAGGGTTAATGGAAGAGCTAACTCACCCGAGAGGGGTACTAAAAAGAGCTGTCAGTAAGATTAACACCAGCAAAGCACTTTGTAAATGAGAACTAGTACTCAGAATGCCAAGCCCAGAATCAAGGCTATTCTTTCAAAAATTCAGTCCTTTCACCTCAATTACATAATTAACTGGATTATTTGTGTCATTTTTCTAAGATTTATTTATTTTAGAGACAGAGTGCACATGAGAGTCGGGGGAGGGGCAAAGGGAGAGAGGGTCTTAAGCAGACTCCCCACTGAGCATGGAGCCCCATTCAGGGCTTGATCTCATGACCCTGAGATCATGACCTGAGCCAAAATCAAGAGTCAGAGGCTGACCCAACTGGGACACCCAGGTGGCCCTGAATTATTTGTGTCATTTTTAAAGGGGCATTCTGGGATTAGGACATGCTGGTTTTGTGACCACAAAATCCTTGAAATTTGAAAAGGTCTCTACTTTCCAACTTCCTGGTGGAATTGCCATGAAATTCTCTAGCATTATTAAGCATCTTATTGGTACAGGTCTAATAAAGGAGAATCTTCATTCCAAGGTGGTGTTCCATGTTCTGTCTCAGAGCCTCTCCTTCCAGCTGGTTCCCTTGCAGTGTGCTCTCCCCTGGTGAAAGCCACCATCCACACTGAATTGTTTATTATTACTCATCCATGTATGGACCTCCTCAATTATCTCCCATCTTGTTTATGCATTCAACCAATGAATGAATTCAACAAGTGCCCTCTTCAAAGAGTTTTCAGCCCCCAACCAAGCCAAAGATGTCTGCTTTCACAAACCGTGCATCTTTAGAAATAGCCACACTTCACTCCTTGGCCTCTTGGATTTTTCATTCAAACATAAGCGTCTCACACACAAAAAAGAAAAAAAGCATAGTACCACCCTCATTTCTCTTTTACTCCGTAGCCCACTATCTTCTGGCTTTAATCTCACACACTTTTTGTTTCAATCCAACAGGTATTTCAGTCTTTGTGTATTGTTTCTCCTTTTGCCCTCCCATGACCTCTCTCTAGCTCTTACTAATGTTGGCCATTCCATCATTTCGGAACCTCTTCTGGGATACTACCTTTTCCTGGTATTCCTCTAGCCTCACTGGCTACTTATAGCTGATATTCTTTCTCGTCCTCCGCGATGTCCCCCTCATTTCATCCCTTATGTACTCAGATTCATTGGGATCCGTTTCTGGTCCAGTGTTATTTGGGCATCTTAGCTGTGTATAGCTGGGGGCATGTGACAGCCCTCCTGCCAAACTGCCCTACCAGCTCTCCTCCCCTGCCACCACTTCCACTTGGAACGCCACTGCCAACTACAAGCCAGAAATATGGGTGCCATCCTGCACATCTCCTTCAGAGTCTTTCCCAGCTCACTAAGCCTTGTTCTTTCTTATTATGTCTTGACTCTTTTGCTCCATACTCACTGCCCCTTCCTGGGTTCGGGGTATGTTCATTTCCTATCCAGATGCCTACAAGAAACTATTTGGTCCTTTTGTCTGTGTTTTATTTTGCTCTAATTCTTCTCCGTATTTTTAGAATGATACCTTATGAAGGCTAGTTTGGTGCTATTCTCATTTCAAACAATCCAAAAATTCCTCCTACCATTTATATGGCAGACAATGCCCTTCTTATAGGGCCTTCTCCCTATTTGTATGACACTGAATCTTACTTCATTTCCCTCATTGCTTGCACTCAGGTCCCACTTCCCTAATGTGCTAGACTCTATCAGGACCCGGGGCCTTTGCATATATCAGTATATGCAAAAGTTCTATCCGTTCTACCTAGAACATTCATTCCTTGCCCCTATTAGCTTTCCTTGTCTCTTCTCACATGTCCTTTCAGACTCGACTTCATCTTCCCCATCAGAAGCCTTCTCTGATCCTTATCTCCCCAGTGCCTCTCGACCTCTAGGTTTTGATTCATGTCTTCACTGCACCACTTTCTTAATGTATTATCATTGCTCATTCACTTTTGTTTTCTCCAAAAGACTATGAACCTCTTGAGTCATGGCCCATATATTATTTGTGTTTTTATGTGCATGTTTCCAGAGTGCCTCACCTAGTATTCAAATTTTAAGAACTCCGTATGTGCACTTTGAATTAATCTTCATGATTTCTAGCCCTTAGCATGTGCTATAGTTTATAGACTCCCATGCTCTATTCTGCTCGGTGCTAATCGTTCTCTCCTATAGGCTGACTGCACACCTTGTACATACTTCCACTATTACACAGAGCACCCTGTACTCTCATCAGTTCAGGTCTTCTATTAGACACTGTGCTCAGTAGGTAGAGAAATCCATTTATCTTGCTTTTCCAAATACCTAGCACACTGCTTGCCACATTGAGAGGAAATCAGGACATATATGAAATGGAGCTAAATACCTAAAACATTTACAAGTTGGCTTGACAAATACAAAATAAGGCATACAGGTTTTATCTTTACCAGCATTCTTCCATCTTAAACTGAAGTTTCAAGGGGGGAAAAAAATCATATTTTAAAAACAGATTCCAATAGCATGCGAATCTGGATTTCCCTAAAAATCTTTTAAAGTATATGAAAAATTTTGTATAAAAACAGTTTGAATTAAAACCTAATAAGGTCAGGGGTGTGGAGTAGAATTTCAAAGTAACGTATGAGAGAATGCCAGGGCCCCACCGCCTTTACAGAAAAAGAAAGCTCTGGATTTGCCAGTCTCTCTCTTTAGGATTTGAACTGATTCCTACCCAGCAAATAGAATTGTTTAGTAACTAAAACATTGTATCTAAAATAAATAAATTTAGGAGTCCTCAAAAAAAGTTTTGTTTTGTTTTTTTTAAGATTCTATTTGAGAGAGAGAGAGAGAGAGAGAGAAAGAGAGATGGTGGTGGTGGTCAGAGGGAGAAGCAGGCTCCCCACTGAGCAGGGAGCCCAGTGCGGGTCTTGATCCTGGGACTCCAGGATCATGACATGAACTGAAGACAGTCACTCAACCGACTGAGCCACCCAGACGCCCAAAAAACTGTTCAGCTTTTAGATGAGTATATTTTTAGATTAAAAGGAAACTTTTCTTTGACTTTAGCAATCTACAACAGAGTGAGAAGAAATTCTTAGTCTGTATTATTCATCAGTCTTGTCAAAAGGAGAAAATTTAAAAAAAAAAAGACAATGGTGGGTATACTTGGAATTTGGGGCTATCTTCATAGTTACAAGTTTGACTGACTTGGTCACCACATATTCAATTAGGGGTAGAACCACAGCCTCAAATCAGCTTGGCCGTGGCCTATTTAATATTTGTTGTACCACAGATAGACAGAGATATGGGCAAAGGAAATAGAGAATTATTGTGATCAGATCTTTTCAGCAGGACTATTCCATACACAATGCCCAGACAAGTAGAATCCAGTTTCACTGGGCTTGAATTATAGACAATGATCAAGTCATTTATTTGCTTACGTGTATATTCTATGAGAAACACTGACATAAAACACTCTATTGTATAACTGTACGTATGTATGACACAAATATACATGTGTATTATAATGAAGAAGATTGTAGGATATTAAGATTGTTAAAAGATAATTTTCATAATCATGAGGTCACATAAATATGAATGATCACATGGCAAATATTTTGTTGAAATCACTGAAGAAACCAGAAAGATGTTACAATTGGTCCAAAGGAGAATTCAAAGAATGAGCTTATGGGGGCAATCAGGAATGTTTACATGAACAGACAAATAGAAGCAAAATTAGTAAATATCTGTAAGTAACAATTGCATTTGTCTGGACACAATTCATTTGCATTTTTATGAACAAGCAACATTTGCATCATTATCAACTTTCTATAATTTATGGGTAATCTAATCATTTTTGCCAATTTCAAGGACAAGATCTTTGCTCCAATTTGTTAAAGAAGCAGTTACCTCCCCACGCTTTGCATACAAATAAGACGGCTTTATCCATTCCCTCCCCTATTATTCCCAAGTGATTGCATTGCCATTCTTACTCTAAACATAGTTTCAGAAACCTAAGAAAAATCCTCCTTACCTAACATTCAAAAGAACTTTCCTACCTGCTGACTTAATATCTGAATTTTTCACATAGGGAATTGCCTAAGACTACAACAAAACGACCAAAGGCAGGGGGGAAAAACACTAAGTTTAACTTGACCGGCAGGAGGAACGTACAACAATCTCAAAATTCACGAGTAGTTCACCTTGGGAGTGGGGTAGGGAATTCAGGAATTTCAAGGAAAGCTGGTTTGAAAACTCGTACTCCAGAGAGCACAGAATGAGTCCTCAAGTCTGTACTAATTGGTTAAAGCAAATTCCGTTGTTTATTGGTCAAAAATGGGTTTTCAAAGGAGACCATTAAGAGTCTGGTGCACTGAGGTCATTCAAACTTCACGATTAACATCTTTAGCGGTTTAGAAAAATCTTACTGAAACAGTATTCAGCTTCACTGTCTCCCAGATAAGTGTTGCTGTAAGCAGGAAATTTTTATTCTCACCATGTCGCCTCTTAGAACAGGAGTCAGAAATATATGGCTGTGGACCAAATCTACAGCCCTTTTTAATATGACCTGTGAGCAAAGAATGGTTTTTATGTTTCTATAGGATCGTTAAAGAAAAAAAAAATTTCAAACAAAACACAAAATGCAGGCCGCAGAGACTATATGTGGCTCTCACATCCTAAAGTATTTACCACCTGGCCTTTTACAGAACGAGTTTGCTGACCCCAGTCTGAGACCACAAGGTTTGAGGAGGTTTACACTGCAGATAACCCTGGCAAATAGGAAATGGACTGCATGTTACAATGAGGTACTAACACAATGGTCTTTCCTCAATTATAATGATGGAAGAGGGAAGTAACAGAAAGGCACTGATTTCACAGAGGGGACATCAACAGTGGAAAGCGGAGTTAGCCGGCAAACATCACAACTGGCTTAGCTGGCAAGGAGTAGGGAAAAGGCAGAAAAGGAAACTGATGAAAGCAAGATGCTCCGTTATGCAAGTAATGCCTCTCTCGAAGCGCCAACCGTGGCATGTCCTCATTTGTAGACCCAAGAGGGAAATCAGGGAGAATAAGAGCCAAACAACTCTAAGAAATAGTAAACTCTATTGAATTTGTTTCTCAGTTTATATTTTTAACTTTAAATGTAGAGAGGAAAAGTTTTGCTGCCCATACAGAATCTAGGATTGGGAGAAGGGCAACTGGTAGATCTTCTAAAGCCAAGTGCTAGAAGTCAACTTTGCCCTGTATCAAGAAAGCAGGGTCTTTGAATTTTATTTTATTTTTCTCTTGAGAGACAGAGAAGAAAGTGCAAGTGGGGGAGGGGTAGAGGGAGAGAGAGAGTGTGAGAATCTCAAGCAGGCTCCATGCTCAGTGCAGAGCCTGATGCAGGGCCTGATCTCAGGACCCTGAGATCATGACCTGAGCCAAAATCAAGAGACGCTTAACCAACTGAGCCACCCAGGTACCCCAAGAAAGCAGTGTCCTTGAGTGCTGCTATTTGGGTGGCCACACTTAAGCTCTGCAATGAGCCAAGCCCTCCTCACACTGTAGCCAGACCACCGCCAGCTTAACTGGATGATCCTGGCGTCACTGCCTCCAATCAGGTCTGCACACCACTGACATACAAAGTGGCCATGACAGGATTCTCTCAGATTTGTACATCCAGTTCCTTGATCCTTTTTCTATTTCTCTAATTCATCCTTCTTCAGAAATCACTCTCCTTACGGTTCTCATCCACTTGCCACTAAACCAGTGCAATACCCTCACAGCAGACTCTTCCTGTCTTACGTGTTTCTTCCCCCACAGAATTATCATTACTATCATAGTCCCTCTTCAGGCAATACACATCTCTGGGAGCAGAAAGGGAGATAAGCACAAATGCCTTCCCTTTCTCTTCCACCTTCTCCCCACACCTCCTCCCCCACCCCCACCCCCCACCCCCGACCCTTGATGCTGATGGAATTTCTTATGGGCAATCTAACAACATGGATCAAAATTTAAAATAAGTGTATGTTTTAGTCCCTGGCTGCTGCAGCAAAAAATACCACCGACTGGACAGTTTATACAACATACTTGTTTCTCACAGTTCTGAATGCTGGGAAGTCCAAGATCAAAACAATGGCACATGCATGTCTGGTGAGAGCCCTCTTCCTGGTTCATAGACTTCTCACTTCGTCCTCACCTGGCTAAAGGGGTAAGAGGGCTCTCTGGGGTCTCTTTATATAGGCACTAGTCCCTTCACAAGGACTCCACCCTTGTAAACCGATAACCTCCCAAAAGGCCCTACCTCCTGAAATCACATTGTGGGTTAGGATTTCAACATGTGAATTGGGGGAGAGGGGGTGGGTGGACATATTCAGTCCATAATAGTATCCCCCTTGAGCTAGCAATTTTAGGAATTCAAGTTATAATCAGAGCAGTATCCAAAAATATGAATAGGATACGTATTGTGATAATTTGTATACCAGTGAAATCAAGAAAATCTATTCAATAGGAAATTTGGTTGAACAACTTATGGTACATCTATAAAAGATCACACAGAATTAGAGCAAGATGAAGATTTGTGTGTGGACATGGAAAGGTAGTGATAATGCACAGGTTATACAGAAAAGCAGGTTACAAGCCTATTTAATGCAAACTCAATTTTATACAATTGAGATTTTCATTTTCTACTTTTATACTTTCATAGGATTTGAATTTCTTACAATAAACATATCTTGCTTTTGTAATAAATAGATGAAAACACTGTGTACCTTTATTCAGTGTCCCACACAAAACAACCTTTCCAGCTTTACCCCAGTTGTCCTATTTCTTTCACTCGAATCTGGTTTAACAGTTGACAAATTATGTTCTTTAATGCCCTGACTTTGGCATTTTGCTCCAGGTTTTCCCAGCCTGGAATGCCACCCCCCCCCCCCCACCTCGGCTTTGTCCCTCTCTTCTTTCATCTTTCCAGACCCATCTCCAATTCCTCCTAGAAGTCTCCTCTCAATCTATCTGGAATCATTCATGCCTCTCCATTGGTACTTCCAGTTTGTCCTAGCATTTCTTCACCTGAGGTTCAAATCCCTCATGAGTGGGCTTCCCTAAGTCCCTGAATCCTGGAAAATAGTAAGAAAATTTTAGTGAACGCCTACGTGCCCTCCCTTACAGAGTTCATAGCTTTTGACAGATGGACTAAAAGGAACACAAACATGTTTGACTCGGTACCTTCCATTTCCCGTGTCATTCAGCTTTGTATTTCTTCTATTTCCTCAAAACGTTAGATCTTGCATTACTTATTTTCACTTACCTAGGTTTCTTCTCCCCAAATAAGTTATAAAAATGTGAGAATAAGGGCCCACAGTATGTACGTGTGTGTATATATTTTAATCCTTGATTAAAATTTGCATAATTCAGAGCACAAAGAATTCAGAAAGTATGTGTTTGATGAGTAGCTGTACCCACAAGAATATGTGTAGGCAATCCTGCAAATTAATAAACCCAAAGCATGTGAGGGGAAAAAAAAAAATCCACAGGGGAGAGAACCAAAATAGAAACTTTGTCCTCAGTTCTGAGACAGCAGTTCTTCAAGGTCTTGCTGCTCTTTGATAACCATGTGACTGACTCACTGTCAGGGCGAAGGAAAACAAATATACCAGGACAGAATCCGGCAAACAAATTAACCTTCCTACAGAATGGTACGTATTTATAATAACTCTGAAATTTTCTGGAGGTAATATTCCAAAAGCTTTCACCAACCAGTCAATGCAGATACAAATGGAAAGAGAACTCATGTCATTGGAGCTTTTACATGGATTTTTATTAAAATACAACATTTTCCTTCAAAAATGAACGCTGTTAAGAAACCCCTATTGGAAAGTAGAGATGTACTTGTGTAACATAATTTCACTAAAAATGAGGATCTTAGTCTATCTTGAATGATGAGACAGAGGAATTTTATATTCCTTGTTAAATGTTCTCATTTTGGGGACATGGAGGAGGTCACTTCATGTCCCTGAATTTCACTACTCATTTGTAACAGAGGAGAGGCTGAAATAGACCTATCCTTCTCAAACCGATTGTTAGGATATTTAGTGGTAAACACAAAATTATCAAAGAATGGGGATATATTGAAGCAGAAAATATACTGAAGATTTAAGGGGGACAAACTGTTTTGAAATCAATATAGCATGGGAGAAAAAAAAGAGACCCTTTATTCAACAGAGAAATTCTATAATCTTGTTCAAGGAACCACCTTGATGGAAACGTTTAATTATAAAGAGGTGCCAAGTGGAATAGCCTTAATTTGCCAGGGCTAGACAAAGAGATAGTCAAACCATTCTGGATAGGAAGTTAGCAAAAATTTATAGGTAAACTCAGGAAAGAATGGAGTCTGGGGCGGGGGGGGGGGCCGTGGAGGGGAAGAAAAAGTGATGAAGTAATAGAATGAGCCACGTGATGGCAGAAGAGGAGCCCACTCACGTGAGCTAGTGAGAAGATGCTGGCAGCAGGGGCAACAGAGGTGATTTTAAGAACACCGATGAACAATGTTTACTTTTAACATGCACTTAGCTATGATGTAAGGCCTTTGCCACTCAGATTTTTACTGAGGTCTGATATTCCTACATGTACCCTGTAGGAGTTGCATTCTGGAAGAGGGATGGAAGGAGGGGTGGAAGGACGGAAGGTGTTCTACCAGCAAGGGTCAGTGAGAGCAGCAGATGAAGACTTCAG